>NC_090268.1:426316768-426622720 GCF_040414725.1 Anabrus simplex | reverse complement strand
TTTAAAGTCCGCCATTAATGGTACCACATTCAAGTGAAAAATATGTGGCTTAGTTAATGGGAATTTTGGGCATGTACGGATGAGTACAGTCTACACTGGAGGTGTGTTCAATGGGTTTCCTTAAATTATCAGCAGCAGCAAAAACAATTGGGGCATTTTTAGTGCCTCTTTATTTAGTTCACGTAAGCAAACTGTATCCCTTACTCCTGTAAATATTACAGGTAAAGACCTAACATCCTACACAACTGAAGCCTGTTGTAACATGAGGGCTTAAAATTTGTGTGATAATAGCAGACAATAAAAGAGTGAACCATGTAATGTTTAAGGACTTGTCAATATCTGAAAGTTATGAGTGTCATCTCTCAAACAATTTCAGAACTTTCATTTTTGACAATGTGTCTATTTTAAAAATTATCATAATCAGCTGAGCTTAACCAAACAGACTCTGCAAAAAGCTTTAATGTTTCCATCATTCTCTTACCATGACAAGTTCTTAGATATCAGAAGTGTGTACCCAAAGAAAGTGGTTGTTTGCTGAGAATGGCTCCCAAACTAAACTTCAGAATAGTTTTTCCACGTAGGTACTCTTGAACAACAACAACAACCATTGTGGGTTATGTAGACCAAAGGTATCCACGAAATGTCACTAATATTTGTCCCAAATGGAACATAATAATTGCTTTTACACCAATAAAGTGAAAAATCCACGGTAAATTAAGAAATACTGTCGTTACTGGAGAAATATCTAGAGAAATATGTATACGAACTTACGGGCCATAGTCAGGACTCCTTTATGTTGTACTAGCAAGATACCCGTGCTTCGCTACGGTATTATACTGAAATTTATAATTGAATGCTTATTGTTTTAGATATATAATCCGCCGAAATTCGCGGTCTGACTCGTTTTCTGCGAGAACCCACCAAAATTTCCGATCTGACTCGTTTTCTATTAGATTACGGCATGTTTCCTCTCATTTTTCAATCTTCTTTTCCAGCAATCGATTTCGTACTTCCCGGGCTAGGCTCAGGTATTCCTCCCGGTTAGTTGGGTCCGTAAATCTTTGCCATCTTTTCCTATAATCATTTTTGATATGGATAAAATCCTTCAGGAGATCCGGCGTGGTGTCATATTGGGTGCCTAGAAGGCACTGAACTCGCGGCCGGACTGCATTCTTAGTCATTACCCGTCCAGGAGCCGTTTCCAGCGCGGTCCGCATATTTGACGACGGTCCGGAACATTATTATTATTATTATTATTATTATTATTATTATTATTATTATTATTATTATTATTATTATGTGTTGCTGGAATGGATGATGACAGGAAAACCGGAGTATCCGGAGAAAAACCTGTCCCGCCTCCGTTTTGTCCAGCACGAATGTCACATGTAGTGAACGGGATTTGAACCACGGAACCCAGCTGTGAGAGGCCGGCGCGCTGCCGAGGATCCTTATAAGTACATTAAGAACAGTAAAATCAATTGGTCTCACCTCCTTCTACACCCCACCGCCGCTAAGTTTATTTACCGGCACCCCCCCCCCCAAAAAAAAATTAAAATAAGGCTTGTTTCTTATGTTTAAAGAAGATTTCAAACACCAATGTTCACGTCTATTACCTTCAGTTTTGAGATATAAGTATCCCCATAAAAATAATTTACTTTTTTCACTTCATTTCACACTACTCCCCCCCCCCCCCCAAGTGAATTTTCCCGCAAAAAATACTTGTTTCTTTAATAGTAAAGGATCTTCTAAATACCAATTATCACGACTCTAACTTCTTCAGTTTTTGATTTATGTGTCCTCATGAAAGGAATTCAACTCCTTTACACTCCCGCCCTCCAAGATGGTTTCCCCCCAAAACGCGCTTTTCTTTGTTTTTAAAGGAGATCCAAATACGAATTTTCACGTCTGTAACAACTTTAGTTTTTATTAGATGTATGTATTCTCATTCAATTAATTCAATTAATTTTTCAATTCTTTCACCCCCCCCCCCCTTCATTGGATTTTCCGAGAATACGTGTTTCTTTATTTTTAAAGCAGATTGCAAATATCAAATTTCACGTCTGTAACATCTTCATTTTTGAGATATCAGTAGCCTAATTAAAAGAATTCAACACCATTTTCAGTTACTTTTACCCCCCCCTCCACCCAAGTTGTATTTCCGAAAGCTAAAAATACACGTTCCTTTATGTTTAATAGAGATAAAAAATACCATTTGTCACTTCTGTAACATGTTAAGTTTTTTGAGATAAACTGTAAAAATTCTCATTTTAAAATTTCACCCCTTTTGAATTCCCCTTAAGTGGAGTTTCCAAACACAAATCACCTATGTTTCTTTAGATTTACAGGAGATTACAAACACCCACTTTTTACGTCTGTAACATTTTACGTTTCCAAGATATTCTGTAGATATAGTCTTTCAAAAATTCACCCAATTTGTCACTCCTGTTTAACCGCCATTAATTGGATTTTCCAAAACTAAAAAAATACGTGTTTCTTTATTTTTAAAGGAGATCCCATATACAAATTATCAGTTCTGTAATATCTTTCGTTTCTGAGATATATGTATCCTCATTAAAGGCATTCAACCCATTTTTCACCCTCTTACACCCCTCCTATTGGGATTTACAGGAAACAAAAAATACGTTTTCCTTTATTTTTAGAGGAGATTCTAACTACCAATTTTTACATCTGTAAATTTTAAAGTTTAGGATGTATACACACTCATTTTAAAAAATTTACCTTCCCCCCTTTTACCCCCCAATATTTGGATTTTCCAAAAACGAAAAAATACGTGTGTTTATTTATTTTTAAAGGAGATTCTAAATACCAATTTTCACATATATAACCTTTAAAAATTTTGAGATAGATACACTCATTTTAAAATATTACTCCCTTTTCACCCCCCCCCAAATTGGATTTTCCAGAAACAAAAAAATACGTGTTTCTTTATTTTTAACGGAGATCCCAAACACCAATTTTCAGGTCTGTAATATCTTCAGTTTCTGATATATAAGTAGCCTCATTAAAGGCATTCACCACTTTTTAGCCCCTTTTCACTCCTCCTATTGCGATTTTCCGAAAACAAAAAAATACGTGTTCCTTTATTTTTAATGAAGGTTCTAAATACCAATTTTTACATCTGCAAACTTTAAAAGTTTGGAGATATAGATTCGCTCATTTTAAAAATTCACCCCCTTTTCACCCTCCCATTAATTGGATTTTCCAAAAACAAAAAATTACGTGTTTCTTTATTTTTAAAAGAGATCAAAAGTACCAATTTTCAGGTCTGTAATATCTTCAGTTTCTGAGATATAGGTACCGGTATTCTGATTAAAGGCATTCAACCCCTTTTTCACCGTTTTTCACCCCTCCTATTGGGATTTTCTGAAAACAAAAAAATACGTGTTTCCTTATTTTTAAAGAAGATTCTAAATACCAATTTTTACATCTGTAAACTTTTAAAGTTTTGAGATATAGAGCAACTCATTTTAAAATTTCACCCCCGTTTTCACCCCCTTAGCGAAGGAATATCCAAAAATCCTCTCTTAGCGAGCACCTACGTCTTAATATGAACATATCCCCAAAATTTCATCTCTTTATGTCCAGTAGTTTTGGCTCGGCGATGATGAATCAGTCAGTCAGTCAGTCAGTCAGTCAGTCAGGACAAGTTATTTTATATATATAGATTTAGTGTTGGGTTGCTCAGGAGGGAGTCGTTACTGATGAATGAGTCTTATTTTGGAGCAACTCCCCACTCGCTCCTTTCAAGAGAGCGGACCGTTCAAACATAACACTCGCTCATACTGAGAGCGTCAAGAGAGAGAGAGAGAGTGAAGAGAACTTACCGCGACTTTCAACCAGCTCATCCCCCAAGGTAGCTCTGCTCCTCGCCATGCCGCTCTTCCCTCTCCAACTTCCGCTCCTTTGACATCTACATGTAGCCAGTCTGTCTTTACCACCACGTTTGAAATTACGCCCTTTGGCAACACACAGCTGCCTGTCCAAATTTGCTATTCAACATTTGTTTCGTGCCTGTAAATTATGACTTAAAATGGAATGAAGTAGTGTTTAATATGGTAAACTAATTCGGCTGCATTCCTATAATAATATTCTTAGGCATATAAAACTAGAAGCTAAAGTTTATGTACAAACTATTTACACAAAGTACATCACCCAAAATACATCACTCACTTAAATTAGAATTTAAAATTTTTTTTTTTACAATTTGTTTTACGTCACACCGACACAGATAGGTCTTATGGTGACGATGGGATGGGAAAGGCCTAGGAGTGGGAAGGAAGCGGCTGTGGCCTTAATTAAGGTACAGCCCCAGCATTTGCCTGGTGTGAAAATAGCAAACCAAGGAAAACCATCTTCAGGGCTGCCGACAGTGGGGTTCTAACCCACTATCTCCCGAATACTGGATACTGGCTGCACTTAAGTGACTGCAGCTATCGAGCTCGGTAAAATAAAATCTGGGACACTCGCTTTCCTGTAAGTCGGCTCCTACTCTCAGTTATAGTCTGTCCTGCTTTTGAAAAAATTCTCTCACAAGGCGTTTGAAGTATTGACTACACACAAAAGTTTCAATGCCAGTTTGTGGAGAGAAGGGTACACACGTTGCCTTTCTGACCACCAAACAAGTGGATTTCCTTTCAGAGGCAACAATGGCTGTGGAAAGAATTTATCCACTTGATTTATCGCAGCTGATTTTGTGTGTGGACTCTGGGTAAAACTCGAAACTATACAATGGACTCCTTTTCAGAGAAGGCAATAGGAGGAACATCATCCAGGCTGATGGGAAGTCGGTGACTTTCACAGAAGCAGATAAGTCCTTGTTTGCGGGAGTTATAACAACTCTTATCCGTGAAACCATGTAATTTAAAGCGCGGATCTACTGCTGTTGCCTCTGAAAATATGGCATTCTCTTCGATATTTCTAAACCTTACTGTGAGAGATTCCAGTATCTTTTGGCCATCTCCTGCACTTCTGTACACATTGCAGAGTTATTTACAAACTGGGTACACCATTGTTTAAGTGTCTGGCTCAACAGAATTACTTTAGAGGCTGTCACTTGTTTCTCACTGCTCATCTCTTCAGTGACAGTTTGAAAGCTCTGAGCACTTCACAAACTTGCTTAATCTTTTGGATGTCATCGCTAATTAGCTGCAGCAGATCAGGGTAGTTTAAAGTGATTGTTGAAATTAGAGCTCATTGGACCTCAATAATCCTCCTGAGCATAACGAAGGTGGAATTCCACCTCGTTACCACATCTTGTTTAATACTCAAGACTGGTTCACCCATCTGCTACTTCATTTTTCGCAGTTTGCCTTCAGGTTGTGAGCTGCATTTGAAAAAGTTCACAATTTTTTTCACTTTCGCAGTGATGTCTTTAACACAGTGGAGTCCGCATTTCACAACTAAGTTTAAATTATGGGTAAAACGTGGAATATGCCTCCAGGCTGTTTGATGTATTGCAGCCACAATATTTGCAGCATTATCGCTAACAATACACACGATTTTAGTCTCCACTTTCCACACACGAGCAACTCTCATGAGTTCTTCAGCCAAGTTTTGAGCCGTGTGCTTTTCGTCGTACTTGAAAGATTCCAGTAGAACAGATACCAACTCAACTCCCTTGATGAAATGAGCCGTCGCGGACAAGTAGGAATCATTGTTCATAGAAGTCCAACCATCAGTAGTTAATGTCACATAGACTACGGACTCCAATTGTTCTTTGACAAATTCTTTCATCATATTATAAAATTGTGGAAGAATTACTTGCAATAGAGTTTTTCTTGTAGGCAAGTTATAAGTGTTATTGAGTTTATGAATCAGCGCCCTAAATTTTGTACTTTTAATGATGCGGAATGGAAAGTAATTGTCCACAATTGTCTCCAAAACTAAAAAAATCAATTTCTTTATTCCTTTTGTTGGAAAGAGGTGAGTGCATGTAGGATCTAATGCATGCCTGATCCTAATTCTGGTGCGGCGTTTCACTTTGCTAAAGTGTAACACAGGCTGATGCTGATGCTGATGCTGGTGTGACTGCACAATCATCTTCATTAGAAGTTGCAATCAAAGCCATTCCTGACCTACGATCAACCGAAATTTCTTCTGAAAAGGGAAGAGTGGGTGTAAGCCATTCTGTAGATGACGACATAGTAGGATGTAAATTTCGAACGTGGCATGCGAGTTTAATTGTACTGTCACTTTTATACGAAATCTGTTTTGAGCAAAATTTGCACTTTGCTTTCCCATCACCTAAATCTTTTAAAAAGTTCCAAATGTCCATGATTCCTACTGAGCACTGTAGACAAAACTGACCATAGACCGATATTCGACTAACTCCAGTTCACAATGCATCATTGGTGCCAATGAATAAAAAGGAAAAAGCAGATAATGTTGTCTACTCGAAATGTTGATGCATTCGTTTTAGTATAAAATAATTAAAGAAAGACATAGGAATTTGTCGGGTTATGGAAGTGATCACATTCTGCATAAGAGAAATGACGAATTTCCTCAATGTACACTGGAATTATGAAAATTTATTTATTAATGAATGGTTTACGGGTTGAGTTGGTCATAATGTCTTTATGGCAGGGGCAGGTATACTGAGACTGACACATCTGGTTAACAGATGTTGATACCCTGTCTCTTCCTGTGCATGTGTTTCTCACAATTTGTCAGATTTTCAAGAAAGATATTCTTCGAGAAGAACCATATTGCAATGCTATCTATTGGCTATTTGATAAACTACATCCTAAACACAGTTTGTAGTAAGGAGTGAGGGTGAATAAGGGTACAGCTTACCAACACAGAATTTTTGTCGTCATTATTTTACAAATATTTAAAAAGAAAAAATATTCTTCTTCTCGGAATTATATCATTCTAATATTCCATGCAAGGACATACATCAGAATGTATTTATTAATAATATAGATTTTCAACCATTTCCTTCCTTTCCTTATCACAATGTCATTGGCAGCAGTGGCACAGATGCACACATCTTTAAATGAGAGAAGGAAGAGCGATACAGTGCTTGGAGCATGTCAAAGGAGCGAGTGAATGTGGTGGGGGGGGGGGGGGGGGTGGTGGAAGAGGCTAAGCTCTTCGAGCCTTGTGATACTTGAAGCAAACCACTCCTTCAAACGACTCCCCGGAGCTGACTCTGGAGTCATCACCAGATGTTTCATTCCAGGCTTGTGTCAATGTCATACAACTGTCAATGTCATATGTTACGTACACATGTTATGTGACCCTCTTAGACTGATTCTGATGGTTCAGTCATTTAGTGGAGAGTGGAGTGAAAGAGCGCGCTCCTTTCTTTGAACGACTCTGACCCAACTCTAGTCGTATTCCGCTGCTTGTGCCGTCTTTTGTTTCTTTCTTGAGGTCCAGGGCTTGCACCGATGAATGGGAGTGCTATGTCTGTGAATTGTCATTATCTTTGTCCATATGACTAGTGCGGGCAGTTCAAACAGCAAAATAGCATGATCCCTGGATCATTAAATATATCATTTAATATATAATTTAATGAATAAGTTAGGGCACAAAACGAATGAGCAACATGAAGAAAACGACACCTAATTAATTCAAACAACTTGAAAGACATCACATATGAAAGTGTTAGATAAACAAAACACATACGGAAGTGCTGCGACGTAGCAGAAAAAATAGTTGCCATTGATGCTTTCATGGCTCGTACTTATAGACATGATACTGTATAGGCTTTTGGGCTTATGCCGTGTCAAGAAAATAGGGTGAAATTCTTTATGTTTCACAGAGAACTGTGTCATCAGAAGAAAAATCTCAACTGTCCACGAGAAAGGCTTCTTAAACAATGGCTTTCTGAAATTTAGATGTTACATTGGAAGTGGAAATGGTATGTTCATTTGTCACCAGATGGCTCCCCGGATGTGGCACAGTGCCACCGTTCGAAGCAGAAGCTGACTGAACCATCAGAATCAGTCTAAGAGGGTCACATAACATGTGTACGTAACATATGACATTGACAGTTGTATGACATTGACACAAGCCTGGAATGAAACATCTGGTGATGATGAACATACGAATTTGGAAAACACCGAGATGAAATAACAATAGTGAAGGGACAGGGAAGAGAACTACCTATGTAAATCCTTAATGGCTGGCAACCAGGTATTCTTAATTGATAGCCAGTGTCCCTCTTGAAATTGTTAGGATTTCTACGTATTCCCATCTCGGTGTTTTCCAAATTCGTACGTTCCTCATCGCCAGATATTTCATTCCAGGCTTGTGTGAATGTCATACACCTGTCAATGTCATATGTTACGTACATATGCTATGTGACCCTCTTAGACTGATTCTGATGTTTCAGTCAGCTTCCCCTTCGAACACTAGTGCTGTGCCACGCCCGGGGAGCCATCTGGTGACAAATGATGTACCGTTTCCACTTCTGTTATAACATCTAAATTTTAAAAAGTCATTGTTTAAGAAGCCTTTCTCGTGGACAGTCGAGATTTTTCTTCTGATGACGCAGAGCACAGTTCTCTGCGAAACGTAAAGAATTTCACCTTATTTTCTTGACACGGCATAAGCCCAAAAGCCTATACAGTACCATGTCTACAAAAAATAGTTATAAGGTAGTAAAGTATGTATCCGTAGTATTCCCTGCAAGTAAAATACTTCGTACTATTTCTTAATTTACCACAGATTTTACATTTTATTTGAGTAAAATGATTTATTATATTCCATTTGGGACAAATATTACAGTGACATTTCATGAATGCCTTTCATCTACATAACCGTCCTTAGAGTCGGGATACCCATTGCTATGGAATAGTGGTTCTGGCAGCTAGAACTATACAATCCACCAGTGGTCTGTACCTGCTATAGGAGAGATTCTCACTGTGACTATGTGTAAGTAGGGCAGCATCCTGCTTCACAGAATGTACCAAGCTCAGAATATTTTAAGCAAGTCTTGGACCTATGGGAGTAACTCAGTCCCACTTCTACTTGACAGGCGAGGGACTCTTTGGAAACTACTTGGCAAACAAAATGGAATTCAATGGGGAACCATCAATATCAATGGCGCTTATGCAAGAAAGAAAGTAGAACTGGCAGAGTCAGCAAAGAGTGTGCATCTGGATGTGTTAGGAGTTAATGATATTCAGGGAAGTGGAGATAACGAGGAAGAGATAGATTAGAAAGTGTTCTTAACAGGTGTTAAAATGGGAAGGAGTGTTCATCACGAGTATTATTGCACACAACATCATTTTGGTTAGGATCGTAAATGAGGAGATGACTTGGGTAGATTTAGCAGTTGGAGGAATTAGGACGAGAACTGTCTGCATGAACCGACTTAAAATTCAGAAAATGTGCGGGTATTCAGGAACTTCTTGATGATACAGATCACTATCTGATCTGTAGCAAACTATCTCTAGGTCTACAATAGAGAAAGTGATATATGTCTGCAGACAGGGTAAAGAATCTCCAGGACATGGAAATAAGACAGAAGTTCATGGATATGATTAGTGAAAAGTTCCAAATCATAGATAGTAAGGAGGTTCAGGATATAGAAAGAGAATGGGTGGAATACAGGGATATTGTAGTAGAAATTGCAAGGGAATGCTTAGGAACAACTGTGTGTTAGGGAAAAGCAAACATTTTGGTGGAATGATGATGTGCGGGCAGGTTTTAGATGAAAAAGGTGTATCAGAAATGGCTCCAAACAAGGGCTGATACAGACACGGGATTGAAAGCAGATGAAAGAAATGAAACAAAACAAACGACTGTTGAATCCAAGAAGAAGTCATGGGAAGATCTTGGTAATAACCTGGAAAAACTTGCGCAAACGGCAGGGAAGCCTTTGTGGGCAGCAATTTTTAAAAAATCTTAGAAAGGGACAGAAAAAGATAATGAATCCAATTGGGTAACTCAGGTGAACTTATAGATCCAGTGGAATCACTTAACATGTGGAAGGAATATTTGTAACATTTTCTTAACGTTAAAGGAAACCCGTCTGTTGACATCACGAACAACACAGCCCATGAGGAGGAGAACAATGTTAGAACATGTTAGTGAAATTATGCTTGAGGAAGTAAAAAGAATGGTAAATAAACTCTACTGTCATAAAGCAGGAGGAATAGTTGAATTTAGACCTGGAATGGTGAAATATAGTGAGATGACAGGGATGAAATGGCTTCACAGAGTAATGAGAGTAACATGGAATGTTAGTAGGTACCTTCTGACTGGACAGAAGCTCTAATGGCACCTACCTCTAAACAACAGAACAGGAAGGATTACAACATCTAACAAGGTATTTCAGTAATCAGTATACCTGGCCAGAGGTTTGTAACTCGCATAGATCTTACACTTCTGAGGGCCCTGCTCAGACTGAATACTTTACCCTACCGTCACCATGCAGGCTGTTGTACCTCACGTCACCTCACCAAACCCCACGTGACAAATATGGGAGCTCCTATTGGTGGAAATATCTCACGATTGCTATTGGTCGATGAGAATTCCCAGTCGATTGGGCTGTTTATCGCTTTGATAGTTTGTATTATATATTTTGAACTTGCCAACCCATCTTTAATTTCAATTTCACTATATGTGAGTATGTTATTAATAACAATAACATGTGTATCGTATATAATTATGTCACGTTATGGCCTTTTGGCTGAAATAAATTCGTAATTATTGCTTTGATGACCACGTGTGAGACCAGTCTATTTTGTCATCCTTGATTATTTTCTTGTTTATTTTTGTTTTCATGTTCTTCGAGTGTTTTTTCAGTGAAATTCTGAGTAGAAATTCTTTGTTTGAAGAAGTAGAAGATATTTGAGGTAAGAATTCCTTATGATTCTTATTTTATTAACCCCCTGAGGCCTGAATATGGAAAGCATATCACACCAATGTAAATTAAATTCCAATAAATTAGTACACCAACTTTTTGGCTTACTTAATATTTGGTTTAGTTTATTGTTTAAAATATATTTTGCAGGATATTTTATTCTATTTTTAAACAGTGTCCTAAAAGGACACTAGGCCACAGGAGGTTATGTACCCTAAGTTATTAAGTTGATGATTGATAGCTGTTTCTTTTCCCAAAAATATATTTTTTTAAAGTTTGTTTTGCGTGGTGGTTGTTACTAATAACAACAACATGTGTATCATACATATTTATGTCATGTTATGACCTTTATTTAATGAAATTGAGATGATGTAATGTTGTATTATTTCTGATAAGCCACTATCGCTTTGATGGTATTGAAATTAACAGTAAAAATATAAACTGATGACATTACCCTTAATTATTTTCTTCTATTTCTTGTTATGCCTCAGACCATGCATGGAAAGTGCCAAATTTGTAGGATATACACCGATAGGGAAGAGGTCCGGCAGCAGGGAATCTTATCTTATTTCTCCATTTCCCTGTTCCTAGATGTGATATTTGCAAACAGTGGCTGGACATTGTGGGGATCCAAAGGTTGCAGCAGCTTTCTTCAAAGCAGCTGAGGAACTGCACTATGTGTTTGAGACATTTCACCACTCCAGCTATCCAGGACCTCTATCAAAGATACTGTCCCAGACAGAAGTAATTATTATCATTATTAATATTATTAATGTTCACAGTACTGTGACCTATCCAATTTTTCTGTGGTTCATTTCAAATTGCTCTCCAGAGGTAATTATGGTAAATTCATCATTGGCAGACGAGGGTGAACCTCGCTTCTCATAATGAAAGTTACTGTAATGCCCGTCATACCTATTGTACGTGCAACTTTTAATGATAGCCGGTATTACGGGGGTGAGGAGCAAGGAGGGAACTCTCCCGGTTCCGGTAAAACTGCCAAATGAATGGAAATGAAATCTGAATTGAATCGATAGTATGATCAATCGATATGAATTTTCTAACCTTCATTATCTTCAGCCAACAACTGTGTCACACGCACTATAACATGTGTCGATGCAAATCTTGTTCGTAGCATGAATTCTATAGTTTAGCTTTGCTGTGTAAACAACAGCAGTACTAGTACGTAAAGTGTACACCAGATGTCTCACGGTGGTGCATAAGCGATTCATAGTTTGTTTCAAAGGTTGCCAATACGAATCTCGAAGATAACCGAGGTCTACCGATTCAGCACAAGGGTGTCCATATATCACTAAAAGTTGCGCGTAGTATAGTCTTGCCTTACCTAGTAAGTTGAAATTTGTACATCTTAGAGGCAGAGTGTAGCTGAAATTCTGAACATTTGAATGTACCTTTTTAAATTTTTGTCCATGTTCCTCTCAGGATGTAGGGATCTACTTTTGGAGTCAGTGAATATCAAATTTGCAATAACAGTAAGATTTTCTTCATTAATTTCAACCAAGCATGAACAGAGCAAAATCAGTCCTTTAATATCCCTCAACACAGTCAAGTGCTTAACGAATTTAGGTGGATAACTTGCTCAATGTAATTTTATTCCTGTTTTTCCTACCTTAAGAACTTAGGGGGACCATAATAACCATAGATGTTTATGAATTAATGATGATGTACAGTAATGAGATTTGAAAATCAATACCCTGCATTCACTGTAGTAGGGGAGGAAAAAATTCATACCTTACTTAGTGGTTTTTTTCCCCTCCCATATAGATGTGCCTTGACATGAGTCTGGTCCTTGGTCAGGTCCTTCAGCTGATACGAGTTCTGCTGCTGCTGCTGCTCCCACCGCCTCCACTCCTCCTGCTACTGCTGCTACTTCTACCACTGTTACTACCACTTGTAGTATTGCTGTTTCTACTAATACTGCCAATAGTGATACTGTTGAACCCTTACCAAAATGCTTAATTCCTTTTCATATCCGACAGACATTTGCAAGGCTTTATTCAAAGTGTTAGAATTTTGAACCAGTATGAAGGATGAGTTCTCCACCTAATCAATACTTTATTTTACATAGTGTCAATATTACTTACATAAAAAGACAGTAACGGGTTTTGACCTGTAAATAGGTCATCTTCAGCTGCTACAGAACCTACTTAATAGTGACTGTACAGAATAAATACTACTAAAATTCAAATTAAACAAGGATGCCATTAAATAAACATGATACCACTATTCTAAAATTACTTAATGTTAAGATGTATACATATGGTACAGTTTTGGGGTTAAGGGGCTATTGTCAAAAATTACATTTACTGAGGTTGGAATTAGATACAGTTCTTAGAGTTTATAAAAAATCACTGATATTCAGGTGTCAAGTTATCTGTGTTAAATGCCACTATTATGTCCAACGGCTTATGAGATGTTTAAAGTGCATTGTTGTGCCGTAAATATGCGGGGGCGTCATGTTCCTTAGAATAAGAGGTTCAGCAACCAGTTCACAGACACATAGCTTATACTCAGGCTGAAAAGTATGTTAGTGAGTGCCACTATTGTAAAAAAATACTTAACATTAAGATATATACATATGGTGCAGTTTTGGGGTTGAAGGGTTTTACACTGGCCCCATGATTACTACATATTACAAAAGTTCTATTTGCTGAGGTTGAAATTGGATACAATTCTTAGAGTTTATGAAGAATCATTGACATACTGCTGTCAGTGCATTGTTGAGCTGCAAATATGTGGGGACATCGTGTTCATTAGAATAAGAGGTTTAGTAGAATCTTGAGTCAGAACTGTGAGTAGGCTAGACATCATTATGAAGCCCATAACATCATTATAATTGTTCATAAAGGTGGAAAACAAGTATGTTCAGTTCATGTTCAAAATATGCCAAATATCTGTATGTTTCAGACTCCATTTGTCTTAATTGCATTTATAACGACTTTTATAAATTCCTGCCGTACAGTTGTTGTATATTACATGTAATAAATATCATTTTTGGTCCATATTGATGATATTTGATTAAAATAATAACAGTAATTTATTTATTAGACCACCTAATCAATACAAAGTCTAGTCTTGGATGATTTACATAAATTTGTTAACTAATAGTGATTAACAAATTTATGTAAATCATCCAAGACTAGACTTTGTATTGATTAGGTGGTCTAATAAATAACTTACTGTTATTATTTCAATCAGTTGTTGTATAATTGAACAATTCATTTAAACTTCATGGGACATGTATTATTATCATTAATCATTATTACTATTAATATTATTATAAGGAGATTAAGTACAGCATTAAACATATCCGCTGAATGGGTAGTGAAAAACTGTGGAGTTATTTTTCAGAACAATGAATCTTTCAAATATGTGGTTTATTGTCCTCCTAGTCTGTTCCTTTATATGAGCTCATCATTTGTGTAGAATTGTGTGTTAATGATCAAGTACTGAAGTTGAAGTGTCATGTGATATTGTGTGGATGAATTTTGTAAAGAAGTCTTAGTTTTGGTTAAGTATCCATTTCTACCAAAGGAAGTTTCACTGAAAATTTTATATTTTGGAAAAAAAAAATCATCAGAACACAGGAAATATGTTATGCTTTCTCTTCTATCATTTGCAATTTGTATGCACATCCTCCTCTACAGAAGTATGTACTGCTCTGTATTCAATGTCCAAGTAATTAAATTAAAATTTGTGAATGGTGGTAACTCATGCATTTGATGTGATGGTAACAATTGTACAAACTTTTTAAATCATAGTTGTCCCCCTGTGGGTGGGGGCAGTAAAATATCACCCATGACATTACCAGCCTGATGTAAGAGGCAACTAAAACGGGCCCCATGGGGCTCTGAGCTTGGTTAGGCATCCATGGAGCCGTTAGGTGAATCCTGGCATTGCTTCCTCTTAATTGTGACAGGCTCTTCACTTTCATCTTTCCTATCCGATCTACCTCGGTCACCACCTGTTCTTTTCTGACTCTGTATTACGTATGGAGGCCTAGGGAGTCTTATTTTCACACCCTTCATGGTCCTGGTCTTTCTTAGGCCGATACCTTAATTTTTCATAGTGTCGGCCCCCTTCCATTTCTTCTTTCTGATTACTTATTTATAGAGGATGGTTGCGTAATTGTACTTCCTCTTGAAACAATATTCACCACCACCGCCACCACCACTCTTATCATAGTCAGTACGATAAAACTGAATAAGACATAAATGATCGAAATTGCATTCTTTATGACTTATATCATCTAGGGGGAATAAAATTATTTATAGCCTACATTGTAGTGGCTCATTCCCCTACGTAAAATACCAATTTTCATTGAATTATTTTCAGCCATTTTCTCGTGACAGAAATGACAAAAAATTAACAACACCGAATAGTACGAGTCTCTGTGATTAGTACACATAGCTGAGGAACACTATAGTTTTGGGTTCCCTGTAAATTGTGCCGCAATGTGAGAAATGCCAAAGATGTGTGTTACGTGCGCATTGCATTACCTGTGAATAGTACCATGTGTGGAATACCGTGAGTCTACTCCTACTTTTAATTAGTATCGCAACGTGACAAATACCATGGTTCTACTTTCCTAGTGATAAGTACCATTATGAGGGGCGATGACCTGGTTTTTGGACCCCTTTAGACCACAAGCATCGATTCAGGTTGTGCTTTAGAAGCAGTCCCTTGGTCAGTAATACTTTTGTTAAACACTAGTTTCTGGGAATGTGGGTCATTACAGGCGGATCCACTGATTGTTCTAAATTCATATCCATCCATTCATTTTTTGTCATCATGTTTTGAATCCTAGTAAGTGGATGATTTTGGACTTTTTAAGTTTTCATTACATTTCGTCTCATTTCTTACCATTAGGGGCCAATGACCTGAATGTTCGTCCCTTTAAACAACAATTATCATCACCTTAGGCAAAGATATTTCTGGTGAAGGCGAGACGTTTGGTGGCCATGACATGTACTAGGAACTGTCCCATCATTTACCTTACTGCAGGAGAAAGGAAAACCATTCTCAGGACAGCCAGTGGTAGGAGAACAGTCCCATTCTGTGTCCCAAATCCAGAGGTGTAGAGCCATGGCCACCCCTCCTCTGCTCGGTTGGCCGGTCAGAGTGCAGTGCTGTCGGACCACGGATCATCCTACTCTGCAACCACTGACACAGATTTCTGCCTTCGATATTCAGTAGGTACAAATGGCACTACAGTATATTTGAAGTGAGTTTCCACTGCCTTTAACTGGCATTTTGTCTAAGTCACAGCAAAGCCCCTTGCACACGGTAATGTTGCGGAAGGTTGCAGCATATTTTTCAAAATACTGTACGTAAATTAGCGACCAATTCCTTCGACATAGATATTAATAGGTTGAGCTATCTTGTGACGTGCCATATTGTTGTATGTAGATCCTGATGCTACATATTTCTTTCAATTTATTGGAACTCCTCCCCTGCGGATGGTGGGAAAGGAAGCATTATTTGTACCTCCTGTATGTTGTAAGAAGCTAGTAAGAGGGGAACAATCACAGAATCTGTACTCTTGTCTTTTATGCCCATAAACATATTCATGATTCTATCTTTTTCCATGTAGCAGAGAAATTTGGATATATCTCACTGTCACATGAATTAGAACATTTTTAAGTATTGTAAATACAAGGAATGCATACGATTTTGTAGCCTGACATTGTTTATCATCTAAATGCAGATGATTGATTTAATGATATGTTGTGTTTTGGTGCAATATGTAGGAACAGAGTACGTGCTATCATGTCATGATTTCTTCAAACAATACTCTGCCAGAGACTTGCCATCTCCTAGCAGATACGAAAGAAATACAAATCTCAATATTTCTCAGTGTATGGCCCTAGGTGCCTCATTTAACAGACTGAAAGATGTATCATATAGTAAGTTCCTTGAGAAAATACAGATGGTGTTGCCAAAAACTTTTCACTTGTCAGTGCAACGTTAGACTGCAAAAAGAGAGAAAAATATTTGTTATGTTGTAACTTGTCAGTTCCAGTCTTTCTTTCATAAATGAATGATTTTGTACTGTGTTGTATTGTATTGTTTTCTGGCTGATGAATATTAATTGATGATTAACACTACTGAATGTAACTAATGAAATTATGATATACTATGATCACAAAAATTCTACACAATTTTTATACCTGTAATACTGTGGATAGTAGGTAGAATATAGCTCCATAAATCAAAAGATAATGTTTAATTTTAATTTACTTTTGAATCCTACAAACTCCCTCCTTAAATCATTTTGGTTCCTGTGTATGGCTTTCTTTTTTATATTGTAATTATATTTAATTTCCTGAATGAGTGGCATATCTTGATACTATTGACTATTGAGGTTGGCTTAGATAATGTTAAAGGGGACTGAGGTACGAGGTGATGTTAGTGTCTATTTCCATCATAATTCTTAATCCGAGATAAGGATTGCCACTCCCACTCACCTTCTGGTCCCTTCCTTCCTTCCTTCCCTCCTCTGCGAGTTAGCTTCTTTTTTCCTCAGCAGGAAAAAGCAGCATAGGCCAGGCTGGTTAGTCCCTTCCTTCATGGCTTTGTGAATTAGTAAAAATAAAATTATAATAAGCAGCATAGGCTGGTAAGCTTCTTTTCTCCAGCAATAATAATAATAATAATAATAATAATAATAATAATAATAATAATAATAATAATAATAATAATAATAATAATAATAATAATAATAATAATAATAATAACAACAATATAATATAATATAATATAATATAATATAATATAATATAATATAATATAATATAATATAATATAATATAATATAATATAATATAATATAATATAATATAATATAATATAATATAATATAATATAATATAATATAATATAATAAGAAAGATAGAAGAACTGGTTGACTTCATGACAGAAAAAGATATAGCCATACTTGGACTGTGCGAGACCAAGAAGAGGGGTACAGGGGAGATCGCTCTGAGAGAAGGATACAGGCTGTATTACAGAGGAGGAGGACCTGAAGCAAAACATGGAGTGGCCATCATACTTAGAAGAGAAATCCAAGAATATGTGGAATATACAAAGTACATCAGCGATAGGATGATGATGATGAGACTGGAGTCTGAAAATGGCGTGAAAGATCTATTTCAGTTGTATGCTGCACAAACTGGTTGCATAGGTGAACATCTAGAGGACTTCTTAGAGGAAGTGGAGAGACAGATAGAAGATAAGGAAGTACTATTAGTGGAAGATCTAAATGCACAAGTTGGAATGGAAAGACAAGGAAAGGAAGATGTTGTAGGGCCCTTTGGATATGGAAATGTAAATCCAGAAGGTGAGTTGTTGGTGGATTTTTGCACGAGGAATCAAATGATTGTTGGAAACACCTGGTTTAGGAAGAAGAACAGTCAGAAGATTACAAGGTATGGTTGGGGAGACAGACGAACAAAGACCATGTTTGATTATATAATCATAGAGAAAGAACACCGGAAGAACCTTGTAGATGTAACAGCCATGCCTGAAGAAGTCTATGGTGGAGATCATAGAGTTGTAATAGGAAAATTGAAAGTTGGAAAGATTGAAAAACCCCAATTAAGAAAAGAGAAAAGAATTAAAGTATGGAAGTTGAAGGAGAAAAGCATACAAGGAGAATTTCAAAGGGAAATAATACCCTTGGTACCCAGGACAGAGGTGGGGAATGTTGAAGAGGAATGGAAAAGATTTAAGGAAGCACTGGTTGGATGTGCAGAAAAGGTGTGTGGTAGAACATGAGGAAATGTGAAAGACAAAGAAACACACTGGTGGAATGATAGGGTAAAGATTAAAGTGAAGGAAAAGAAAGTGGCATGGAAAGCATGGAAAGCATGGAAAACATCTAAGACTGAAGAAAGTAGAAGAAAATATGTGGAGGCAAAGAATTTGGCCAAGAAAGTAGTGGAGGAAGAAAAGAGGAAAAGCTGGGCCTTATTCACACAGAAATTGAGAGATGATATGCAGGGCAGCAAGAAATTACTGTATGGTATCTTAAGAAACAAAAAGAGAGATCAAGTAAACACCAGATTTGTGAAGGATGAAGGTGGCATAATTTTAACAAAGCCAGAAGAAATAAGAAATAGATGGAGAGAATATTTTCAGAAGCGGCTGAACATAAGAATGGATGACAGTCATTCAATGGATGCCCAGGAAAGGCAATTAGTTGATGAAGAAATGGATAAAGAAATTACAATGAATGAAATTGAAATGGCAGTAAGAAAGATGAAGAATGGAAAAACTGCTGGAATAGATGAAATTTCAGTGGAGATGATAAAGGCAGCTGGAGCTGTAGGCCTGCAGTGGACATATCGGGTTCTCAGGAATGACCGGGAGAATAAGGAGGTCCCTGAGGATTGGCAAAAAGGAATAATCATCCCAATTTTCAAGAAAGGTGATAAGAAAGTTTTGAAGAACTACAGGGGAATTACTCTAATATTGCACGTTGCTAAGATAACGGAAAGGATACTGTAAAGTAGAATAAGGTTGAGGGTTGAGAATCAGATACAGGAAAATCAGTTTGGTTTAAGAAGTGGAAGGTCAACAATAGAGCCCATTTTCATTATGAGACAACTAATAGAAAAGCATTGGGAGTACGGGAATGATATGGTGATGACATTCATTGACATTGAAAAGGCACATGACAGTGTCCTCAGGACGAAAGTTTGGGACAGTTTGGTGCAAAAAGGAATTGGACAGGGATTAATAAAAATGATCATGGCATTGTATAAGGAATGTTGTAGTTGCGTGCAAACACAAGTTGGCAGGACAAGTTGATTCAAAATAACTAGTGGGCTGAGACAGGGAAGTGTTCTATCACCAATCCTGTTTACAATAGTAATGGATGACATCATGAGAACAGCAAAAGCAGCATATGGAGGAAGAGAAATGAACATGATGTTATTTGCAGATGATATTGTGATTTGGGGACAAGACGACAGGAAGGTTCAAGAACAGTTGAATGTGGTGAATGGGAAGATCGAGGAATGTGGATTGAAAATAAGTGTAGAAAAGAGTAAAACTCTTGTTATGACTAGAGGGGAGAAAGAAGGGAAAGGTTAGATTAGACTTGCAGACAAGCCCCTGGAAGTAGTGGAAACGTTTAAATACCTGGGGAGTGAATTAATGGAGAATGCACGACTGGATGGTGAGATTAGTAAAAGAATTCAGGCTGGAAGTTGTTTCTATCATAGTGTAAGAAACATCTTATGGGACAGAGATGTGCCAACGGAAGCAAAGGAAACTATGTACAAGATGTGTTACGTACCCATAACAACTTACGGAGCAGAAACTTGGACAATGACACAGAAGGATGAAAGTCAAATACAGGCAGCCGAAATGAAGTTCTTGAGGAGTATGATACAGAAGAGTAGAAGAGACAAAATAAGGAATGAGAAAATCTGGGAAGAAATTGGAGTGGAAAAAATTAATGATAGAATAGAGAAGAGCCGACTAAGATGGTTTGGGCACATAAAGCGAATGAGCAACGAAAGAATGCCAAAAAAGGTGATGGAAATGCAAATCCAAGGAAGGAGAGGCTGTGGACGACCATGATTGGGATGGAAGGATACCATCCAACACAGCTTTATAGAAAGGAACCTGGACTGGGACACAGTGTTGGAGGAGGAGTGGTGGAAAGACCGAAGAAAGTGGAGAGGAACCATATTTGCCCCTACCCGGCTACAGCTTGATAAAGGGGAATGATGATGATGATATAATAATAATAATAATAATAATAATAATAATAATAATAATCCGGGGAGAAAACGAAGCAGAAGTACCGGTACAGGAGAAACTAAATTGCTGGAATGGCAATTTTAAAGAATATGGACTAAAAATCAGTAAAACAAAAGCTGTTGAAATGACTTTCAACAGGAAATGCACAGATTTAAATATTTTCCTGGAAGGAATTCTTTTACAGACTCTTTCTAACTTCAAATACCTTGATAGAATAATTTCAAAAGATAACACATTAAACCATAACACATTAGGACTCAGAAATCTTCTCAATTTTATTTTCAAGTGAGTAATCTACTCTGGGAAGATAAAATACCCCAGAAAGCAAAATTAACTATGTATCATAATCTACTTCATTCCAATTCCCGCATAAGGACTTGAAACGTGTACCCTGCATAACAAGGCAAAAAGTAAAATCCAGTCAACAGAAATGAAATTCATCAGAACAATGAACCAAAAGACCAGGAAAGACAAGATTAGAAGTGAAGCAAATAGGAAGGAGGCTGGCATCGAAATACCTGTTACCGAGCTTTTAGGAAGGAGCAGGCTACAATGGTTTGGACATGTTATGACGATGAAAACAACGAGAACAGCAGGATTTATTTTGACAGAGATGTGAAAGGGGAGAGGCCAAGGAATCGATGGATAGAGACAGTGAAATCGGAGGTCAGCAAGAGGAATGCCAAGTGGGAAGATATAGAGGAATAGAAACTATACCTTAAAAGGAAGAAGTATTGAGCGCTTGTACTCTATACTCGGAAAACTGGAGCTGGAAAATGATGAAGATGATTATGTATGGATGTAAGAATTGTGTAAAATTTAGTTTGCAAGGGAATCGTCTGGAAGCAGATTTCAGTTATGAAAATTACACCTCACTTTTCTTTAATATTTCTGATCATGGCTTAACCCGCGAGTGGTCGCTATATGAGATTTTCTCTCACATTATTTTTTATTGTGATATTACTTCACACTGATGAAAGGGAGGTGAATGTCCCCTCTTCTAGCTGAGTTTATAACTGTCGTGAGTAGAGAGATTCACATTTGAAGGGTAAGCACCCACTCCCCTAGTCAAAACAAAGGTTCTTCTGTGTCCGTGAACGCTGCACGAGAGTTTCTCTTATCGCGCGACCAATGACGTTGGTGTTATTTTGAAGTGGAGCGGGAAACTTACTCCTGTTGTACGCGTTAGTATTTGTATTATGAGCACTTCCTGTTTTTGAAAATGTTATTGTGTTTCGAAACCTTGCTTTTTACATAAATATTACTAGATATAATGGATGTGTGAGATTTTATTTTTTTCAACTTCAGGATGGAAGTTATTTCTATGTTCATTGCATATGCTATTTTAAGTAGTAATTTGTGTATTTAGTAAACAGCTAATCATTTCATTTTTATGTCCGGCTCCATGGCTAAATGGTTAGCATGCTGGCCTTTGGTCAGAGGGGACCCAGGTTCGATTCCCGGCAGGGTCGGAAATTTTAGTCATAATTGGTTAATTTCACTGGCATGGGGACTGGGTATATGTGTCGTCTTCATCATTATGTCATCCTCATCATGATACACAGGTCACCTACTGGCTTCAAATCAAAAGACCTGCACCTGGCGAGCCGAACTTGTCCTCGGACACTCCTGGCACTAAAAGCCATACACCATTTAATTTTTTAAATTTAATTTTTGTCTAAAATATATAAGGTAGAACTTGTGTTTGATTTCGGTAGTAAATTTCAGCCTTACGCCCCACAAAACTGTGAAAAATTTCATATTTGTTTTAATGTGAGAGAAAGTCTCACACCGGCCTCTTGCCGCTGGGTTCCGTGGTTCAAATCCCGGTCACTCAATGTGAGATTTGTGCTGGACAAAGCGGAGGTGGGACAGGTTTTTCTCCGGGTACTCCAGTTTTTCCTGTCATCTTTCATTCCAGCAACACTCTCCACTATAATTTCCTCTGGCAGTCATTAATCATTGCCCCAGAGGAGTGCGACAGGCCTCGGCAGCTGGCACAATTCCCATCCTCGACTCTAGATGGGGGCTTTATTCATTCCATCCCTGACCCAGTCACTGACTGAAAAACAGGTTGTAGGTTTTCAGAAAGTCTCACACACGACCACTCACATTACATTTCGGCTAGCGACCACTCATAGGTTAACAGTTGCAGAACTCTTCATTTGAACCATAGCACACTAATGACACACTTTCACCCGTGCTACCAGGTACCAACAGGGAAGCTGCAAACCATCAATCTTAAGAATGGATTTAGCTGTACCTGCAGCTTTCAGGAAGGTAATTATCATATATCAGTCACACAGCTCATGGAATGTGTTAAAAAAATCATACCATAATACATCAGGCTCAAAAATTTAATGTGATTTTTTAGGATGAGAGATTACCTTTAGTGCTGTTGCCCAGGTGGCAGATTATACTTTCACTATAAATATTGCTATAAGTCTCAACTAATGCAGTATAGGCCTATGGGATTGATAACATTAGCCAAAAAATAATTAATTATAATACAAGGTAGTGGAACTGTGGCTGTACTTGTATTTCGGTATTGCTGATCTTGAAGGGTAACCTGTATCCATTAGTGGTTGGCGAATTTGCTTGAATCTTATTATCTCATGCTTGGCAGAGAAAAGAATACCCTTCAATATCAGCTCACTGTTGGTTATGTGTATGGAATTGAATGAATAACCTGTACCTACATAACCTCTTCTATGACAACCTAGTGGTACTGTGTTTGATGGGATTATATTCAGCTTTCTCATCACCACTTTCTTCTAACTTTCTGAAAGCTGATGCGGATGGGTGGGGGTCTGAATGCTCTCTTCCTCAAGAGTCTGCGGAGGTGTCATTTGGGTGCCACAGTCACATAGTTCCTGAGTAATCGATGTAAGTTCTTCTTCTTCTTCATTTTCTTCCTCTTCCTCTTCTTCTGGTTCGGATACTTGTAGGGAGTGCTTAGTATGCATAACAATAGTTTGGGGGATATTTGTGAGAGGTTGCAGTCAGTACAGTATGTCCCTTAAGTAAGATTCTAGGATACGAGTAATCATCAACATATTATTGTGCGATTCCTCTATCATTGTGACATGAGTTGGTATTAGGTCTGCGATAGCTTCAAGTATTGTGCACCTGTTCAAGGGCACAGGTCCTTGGATACCTAGTGGAATCAAAGCTATGCTGCAGTTTGGTGATACAGGAAAAATTGAGTTGTTCATGACACATGTGAATGGATGTTCAAAATTGTGAACTTCTGTATCTGTATAGGAGTACAATGTAGAGGTTGATTTGTGAGATAATGCAGGCAATGGTGATGGTTAGAATACGAGGAAATTTGGCTTGGGAAGGAGAGGAACTGGTTTACATGTCTGGAGATTTCTTCAATATCTGCTATATAAAATGTTGAGAGTTAAACAGGGGCGTGGCTACTCGATCCATCAGGCTTGTTCGGGTTTCTAGGCTTGAAAGGCATGGTGGGGTTTTTACTTGGCGGGAGATATATTTAGGTGGGATTGGAATGGATAAGGATGAAATACTGGAAGGTCAAACGCTTGTGCGGACCGCGCTAAGTGTGCTCAACTTGTTGCTGGAGTCGTGTCAGGCTAGTTATTTTGTGTGGATTGCGCCACGGGCAAGCCACGATCTTAGGACACCATGCTGACTGACAAATGCTCTGGTGCAAACTAGGTGACTCGTGACTGCAGTAGTCGCTGTTGAATATATATGCTGGCGGCTGCTATCGGCGATGCTGTGCTTTTGGCAGGCAGCAGGCCAGATGTCTGGGCTTCCGGTTCAGGGTTTTGGGGCTAGGTCCCTCCGATGTGTTCTCTGGCATGGCTGCGCAGCGAAGGATGATAGCTGGGAACAGAGCCATTGCTCCTATGATTGCAATCAGTAATGCGAGTGCAGCGCTCCATCCAGTATTCTCTGGTAGTAAACTGTTGCTTAGAAACCAATCAGTGCTTCGGTGGGCAAGCAGAGGATATTACAAGATATTAGAATCATTCCATATTGACGGTTTTCACTTTACAATGGCAAAAAATGAGAGTATCCTCCTATTCAATACATCATATATTCCGTCATTAGACGGAGCAAACAAATTCAGACATGTTTCGGCTCGCTTGAGCCATCTTCAGTAGAAAAAAAAATTTAGTGGGGTTGGAATAATTTACATAACATAAGTTGAAAAAATGCTAAAAAAAAAAACATAATGAAAGAGCAAATGAAAAAACAAACAAAAGAGAGCCTAGACGGAAACAAAATTAGCACAAATATACAATATTTACATCAATATGCAGAGCAAAAAACAACTTATTGCGACAAAATTCAGTGAAACAGCTGTTAATTTGAAATAATAATTGATACTAAAAACTGCGTTAACCTAAGAAACAAGGGAATGAGAAAACAAATGATGCAGATGGAAATGAATAATAGTAGCACATGGTGAGGTTGTGGACCTCATAGTTTAACAAATTATTGGTTTATAAATGACAAAACAGTTTGAAATTGCTGTCAAAATCATCCTAGTGGAAACCCATCACATCAAATAGGTCAGGAGGAGAGCGGGAGCAAACATTTTTGAGAGAAACCAAGCCTGAATTAACCTGCAGGCGAAAAGCCTGTGACAAGGAGAAAAAAACAACATGAAATTTAAGGCTTTAGAAATAGCAGCATTCTCAATTTCTCAATCTAGCGGTCCATTTATTCATTATTGTTTCATAATGTTGGCTGGTGTTCTGCCTTATTATAGAGGGGTCGGAAGGGCCGCACATAAAAATATGAGAAGCTGTGTTAGGTAGAAGACAGATGCATAGTAAATTGTAGTAATCTAGTGGAAACCGTCAATGAAGTTCTAATCTGTAATGGAAAAAAATGAGGTTGTATGAGAAACATGGGTTGATAAGTAAAAAGTGTGGAATGGTTGTGAAGAAAGCTTAAACTTACGGTGTGCAGTAGGTGGTTGTCCTCTCTAGTGGCCTGGCTTTCTCAAAGTAACGGTCTCGTTCGCGTGATCGAGTCTATTGTTAAAAGTAATAAACTTCATTGTTAGGTTCCGTATTGAGTTGAGACTATGCTTAAAGTAAATACAAAATTTTAATATTCCACCTACTCAATACTAAAAAATCATGTGATGTTTTTACAAAAACATTACAATGACATTAAAAGGAAGGTACTAGTTTCGGTCCACTGTGGACCATCATCAGCCTAGCCAAATTACAACAGTAAAAGACATAGTGATAAAAATAGTATGGAGAAATGAGAGGATCTAAAAGGATGGGATGGTGGTGGAATGACAGATAAAAGTGAAAAAACCGTATTTGCGAATAATGATAAAAGTAACAGAAGTGTTCACAATGACAAGTAAAATCTTGTGAAGTCACAGTAAAAACTCTTGATGAGATAGTCAGGTTGGCAGTTGCTCCTCTGTTGCACGATTGACATATATAACTACGTATATGCTTCTAGAAAGTTGTAGATGTAAGTTCCACTTTTGCATAGAGGGAAGAATTGTCCAATGAGACTAGCACCAGATTAAAATTGACAAAGTTGAACCTGTTCTATGGTGGAATTAAAGGCTTTCTGTGTTGAACAGAAGTCTCAGATCAATCGGGACCCCAATGAACCTGGGGAAAGAAGATAGAATTAACGCGGGTAATCGAATGGAGAACAAGCGAGGCACCGGAAAATATAAACGATGACTCACCTTGCGCTGCGTGGAACAAACTTGCTGGATTGAATGCAACTTACGGAGTGAGCATGGCGCGGAGTAGATCAGCAGGAAAGGGGTAGGTGAATACGGAGGGGAGGAATGACGTAAGTGGTGGAGGGTGGGAGGGATGGGAAGGTTCAAGGCGGGGTGGACGGGAGAGGAAGTGAAGGTGTTTGTGCTGTCGGGGGACCCTTAATTGACTTAAAGAAAGAATTTTGAACGACCAATTTGTTTTTTCTGTAATAAGTAATGAAAAGGTCAAATAAAATATTGGGTTTCTCAGTTATTTCGTTAAGGTTATAGTTGGCATTAAAGTATTGATCTAAATGAATGTAAAAGTTCTCTATTATATTGAGTAGAGGTCCTTTCTTAGCTATTTTGAGAATGTCCATGTCTGTTTCAATATTCGTGAATTTGTGATTATAGTCGACCATATGTTGGCCGATAGCTGAAAATTTGTTGTATCTGACTGCATTGAAATGTTCTAAATATCTAATGTTGAAGCTCCGGCCAGTTTGCCCCACATAAGAAATATTAGAGCATGTATTACATTTAATCCTGTAGACGCCTGATTTTGTGTACCTATTTATTTTATTAACACGTGATATGTTATGTAAGATTTGTGTGTTGTTGTTGTTGGTTTTAAAGGCTATTTTCATACCTTTTTTCTTTAAAACGTTGGTGATCTTGTGGATTCCATTGACGTAAGTGAAGATGGAAAAAGAGTCATGTTTAGGTGGTTCTTTTTTAAGTGTGGTTTTGGGGCGAAATTTATGTTTGTTAATGATGTTTTCTATGAAATGGCTATTGAAGCCATTGAATCTGGTGATGTAGCGGATAGTATTCAATTCGGTATGAAGATCATTTTTATTCATGGGAACGTTGAATGCTCTATGTACAAGACTGTTATATGTTGCTTTTTTGTGGGGGAGGGGGTGAGCTGAGTCTTGTCGGATTGTGACGGCCGATTGGGTGGGCTTTCTGTAGATCTTGTAGGTTAGAGATTCCTGTTGTCTAGTGATTGTAATATCCAGAAAATTGATTTTTTGATCTACTTCTGACTCCAATGTGAATTTAATATGCGGATCGATGTTATTAAGTGTTTGGAGTGTGGTGTGAGCATCTTCCAAGTTCTCGTTGATAACTACTAGGACATCATCGACGTACCTAGCCCAAAGGAGAATATTGTCGAATTTATTGTTGATTTTAGTGTTCTCGAGAAAGTCCAGATAGATTTCTGCGAGAATGCCTGATGCAGGTGAACCCATTGCCAGACCGTTTTGTTGATAGATGGTATCATTAAACGTAAAAAAGTTGTTATTTACGACTAATTTCAACAATGTAATGAAATCTTGAATTTCCAATTTACTCAAATGACTGTTTTTGTATAAGTTACTTTTGATGATGGGAATTAATTTAGAAATTGGAATGCTTGGGTACATGTTTACGATATCAAAGGAGTGAAGTGAGTAATGAGGTTGCATGTTAAATTTATTAAGTTTGTCTATTAATTCAAAGGTATTTCTAACCGATTTATTGGATGAAAAACGGTAATTTTTGCTTAGGAACTTTTGAATAAATTGTGCGGTTTTATATAAAGGGCTCGGTCTAAAATTGATGATTGGACGAATGGGAGCACCTGCCTTATGAATTTTTGGAAGAGCTCTGGCCGTAGGAAGTCCAGGGTTCATACTTATAAGCTGGCTTTTTTCATGTTCAGTGAGTAGGAAGGAGGAGTTTTTTAAGGTTTGTTTAAGGAGTCCTTGGACTTTTTGTGTGGGGTCTTTTTTAATTATGGAAAAGGAACTATCTTTAAAGAAATCTGATGTTTTACTGATATATTCATTCTTATCAATGATTACGGTCGTGTTGCCTTTATCGGCCTTGGTCACAATTAGGTCGTTGTCCTTAATTTTTTTGTTTAGGGTGTGCAGGAGCTTCAGATCGGTTAGTACATTCCTGTTATTAGAATTGGCGGGAAAATTAGGTGAATTATTGCGAAAAAGGATGTTATTAAGTTTCTTTTTGATGTCATATCTTAATTCATCTTGTGTGTCTAAAGGCGTTTTAGAGATAGCTAATTCCGATTCTGTTATCATCGTAACCATTTTCATCCACCCGTAATTAACCTATCCAATACTCCCCTAAATCCAAATGAAGAAGGAATTTTAGCCAAGGGACCCAAACATAACTGGCCCGATTTGAACACAACCAATTCACTTATTACAATGATAACAGAATCGGAATTAGCTATCTCTAAAACGCCTTTAGACACACAAGATGAATTAAGATATGACATCAAAAAGAAACTTAATAACATCCTTTTTCGCAATAATTCACCTAATTTTCCCGCCAATTCTAATAACAGGAATGTACTAACCGATCTGAAGCTCCTGCACACCCTAAACAAAAAAATTAAGGACAACGACCTAATCGTGACCAAGGCCGATAAAGGCAACACGACCGTAATCATTGATAAGAATGAATATATCAGTAAAACATCAGATTTCTTTAAAGATAGTTCCTTTTCCATAATTAAAAAAGACCCCACACAAAAAGTCCAAAGACTCCTTAAACAAACCTTAAAAAACTCCTCCTTCCTACTCACTGAACATGAAAAAAGCCAGCTTATAAGTATGAACCCTGGACTTCCTACGGCCAGAGCTCTTCCAAAAATTCATAAGGCAGGTGCTCCCATTCGTCCAATCATCAATTTTAGACCGAGCCCTTTATATAAAACCGCACAATTTATTCAAAAGTTCCTAAGCAAAAATTACCGTTTTTCATCCAATAAATCGGTTAGAAATACCTTTGAATTAATAGACAAACTTAATAAATTTAACATGCAACCTCATTACTCACTTCACTCCTTTGATATCGTAAACATGTACCCAAGCATTCCAATTTCTAAATTAATTCCCATCATCAAAAGTAACTTATACAAAAACAGTCATTTGAGTAAATTGGAAATTTAAGATTTCATTACATTGTTGAAATTAGTCGTAAATAACAACTTTTTTACATTTAATGATACCATCTGTCAACAAAACGGTCTGGCAATGGGTTCACCTGCATCAGGCATTCTCGCAGAAATCTATCTGGACTTTCTCGAGAACACTAAAATCGACAATAAATTCGACAATATTCTCCTTTGGGCTAGGTACGTCGATGATGTCCTAGTAGTTATCAACGAGAACTTGGAAGATGCTCACACCACACTCCAAACTCTTAATAACATCGATCCGCATATTAAATTCACATTGGAGTCAGAAGTAGATCAAAAAATCAATTTTCTGGATATTACAATCACTAGACAACAGGAATCTCTAACCTACAAGATCTACAGAAAGCCCACCCAATCGGCCGTCACAATCCGACAAGACTCAGCTCACCCCCTCCCCCACAAAAAAGCAACATATAACAGTCTTGTACATAGAGCATTCAACGTTCCCATGAATAAAAATGATCTTCATACCGAATTGAATACTATCCGCTACATCGCCAGATTCAATGGCTTCAATAGCCATTTCATAGAAAACATCATTAACAAACATAAATTTCGCCCCAAAACCACACTTAAAAAAGAACCACCTAAACATGACTCTTTTTCCATCTTCACTTACGTCAATGGAATCCACAAGATCACCAACGTTTTAAAGAAAAACGGTATGAAAATAGCCTTTAAAACCAACAACAACAACACACAAATCTTACATAACACATCACGTGTTAATAAAATAAATAGGTACACAAAATCAGGCGTCTACAGGATTAAATGTAATACATGCTCTAATATTTCTTATGTGGGGCAAACCGGCCGGAGCTTCAACATTAGATAATTAGAACATTTCAATGCAGTCAGATACAACAAATTTTCAGCTATCGGCCAACATATGGTCGACTATAATCACAAATTCACGAATATTGAAACAGACATGGACATTCTCAAAATAGCTAAGAAAGGACCTCTACTCAATATAATAGAGAACTTTTACATTCATTTAGATCAATACTTTAATGCCAACTATAACCTTAACGAAATAACTGAGAAACCCAATATTTTATTTGACCTTTTCATTACTTATTACAGAAAAAACAAATCGGTCGTTCAAAATTCTTTCTTTAAGTCAATTAAGGGTCCCCCGACAGCACAAACACCTTCACTTCCTCTCCCGTCCACCCCGCCTTGAAACTTCCCATCCCTCCCACCCTCCACCACTTACGTCATTCCTCCCCTCCGTATTCACCTACCCCTTTCCTGCTGATCTACTCCGCGCCATGCTCACTCCGTAAGTTGCATTCAATCCAGCAAGTTTGTTCCACGCAGCGCAAGGTGAGTCATCGTTTATATTTTCCGGTGCCTCGCTTGTTCTCCATTCGATTACCCGCGTTAATTCTATCTTCTTTCCCCAGGTTCATTGGGGTCCCGATTGATCTGAGACTTCTGTTCAACACAGAAAGCCTTTAATTCCACCATAGAACAGGTTCAACTTTGTCAATTTTAATCTTGTGCTAGTCTCATTGGACAATTCTTCCCTCTATGCAAAAGTGGAACTTACATCTACAACTTTCTAGAAGCATATACGTAGTTATATATGTCAATCGTGCAACAGAGGAGCAACTGCCAACCTGACTATCTCATCAAGAGTTTTTACTGTGACTTCACAAGATTTTACTTGTCATTGTGAACACTTCTGTTACTTTTATCATTATTCGCAAATACGGTTTTTTCACTTTTATCTGTCATTCCACCACCATCCCATCCTTTTAGATCCTCTCATTTCTCCATACTATTTTTATCACTATGTCTTTTACTGTTGTAATTTGGCTAGGCTGATGATGGTCCACAGTGGACCGAAACTAGTACCTTCCTTTTAATGTCATTGTAATGTTTTTGTAAAAACATCACATGATTTTTTAGTATTGAGTAGGTGGAATATTAAAATTTTGTATTTACTTTAAGCAGAGTCTATTGTTGGTTCGGCTGTGTTTGCTAGGATGGAAGGAGCGGAGGGGGAAGGGGAGGTGCAGGGCTGGTTTGAGGAAGGGAGGGGTGTTGAGTTGGAGAGATGGAGGTGGGTTTGTTTGGCAAATATAAGGAATGAATGTTTCAAGAGGATGTTAGTTTACTCGCTGACTTCTAAAGCTCGAATGGTGTGGCCTTCTCAAAGTGGTGGTCTCGGTCGCATGATCGAGTCTATTGTTGGTTTGGCTGTGTTTGCTAGGTTGGAAGGAGCGGAGGGGGAGTGTTGGTGTGAGGAGGGGGGAGGGGGGAGTGGTGGTGAGTCGGGGAGATGGAGGTGGGGTTTGTTTGTGTTATGGAAATTCTGACAAATGTATGGAATGAATGTTTCAAGTAGAATGTTCTTTTTCTCGCTGACTTCATTTAAATTGTGAGTGGGGTTCATAAACTGATCTAAATCGATGTGGATGCTCTCGAGAACGTTGAGTAAGGTGGCTTTTTGCTCATAATGCAAGATCTTCAGATCTTTATCTATTGAAGTGTATTCGTGGCTGGATGCTTTATGGTGTTCGCTCATTGCTGAAAAACGATTATATTTGAGAGCGTTGCGATGTTCGGCGTATCTTATGACAAAATTGCAGCCTGTTTGACCTTTGTAGCTGGAATTACAGGATTGGCACTTTAATTTGTAAACTCCGGAGTTCAAATATTTGTTGTTGATGTTGCTATTGTTATTGTTGACAGTGTGTGGATTGAAAATGAATTTGGAGTTGGTGTGGGAGGTTCTGTAAGCTATTTTGATGTTGTGTTTCTTGAAAATATTAGAAATTTGGTAAATGCTACTATTATTGAAAGTGAATGTGGAAAATTTTTCTTTTGGAGCGGAATCTTTTACTAGGGTAGTCTTGGGTCTGCTTTTGTATCTATTGATGATTCTGCTGATGAAGGTTCTATTGAAACCATTGTGTTCTGCAATGTTGTAGATGGTATTAATTTCTTTTTTGTAATTTTTGCGAGATAAAGGGATAGTTAATGCTCTGAGGACCATGCCATTGTAAGCTGCTTTTTTATGTATGTCTGGGTGCACAGAGGTCTGATGGATGGTATTGATGGTGTGAATTTGTTTGCTCCGTCTAATGACGGAATATATGATGTATTGAATAGGAGGATACTCTCATTTTTCGCCATTGTAAAGCAGAGGATAAGCGGAGGACGGAGGAACAGTACTGAAAGTGTGATCGCTTGCAGTTCCAGTAGTGGTGTGCAACAGGTGTGCTAGCGACATAGTAAATACTGCTTTGTAAGTATGAAGAATTTAAAATTAAGAATTTTAAGAATTAAGAATTAAGAATTAAATATGAAGAAGGCAAATATATTAAATATATACATTCTCATTTATTGTTAGTGTTTAACAATAATAATAAAATTATACTATATTCTTGTTCTACTTTCTTCGTTATGCCCGTTTACAGAACACGTTGGATCTTGTTAGCTTGATGATGGTTTTCCTTTCTTCTTCTCCTCCCAAAATTTCTTCATGAATTCGCTATGCTGTTTCTTGTGTTCTTTCATCCATTGTTTTGCTGTGGTTCTTTTAGCCTTTTCCACAAACACGTGCTTTGCAACCAGAGTTCCAAAAGCCTTGCGATCCTTGATGGTATCTTCTGTGATGTTCATTTCTTTTAAGTCATGCATTATTTCCTCTAACCAGCTGATTTTGACCTTCTTTGAAATAATTGTATCATTAATATTATTTATTATTACTATTATTGTTGACCAATGTGGTGTAGTGGTTATTATTATTAGCTGCCACCCCCGGAGGACCGGGTTCGATTCCCGGCTCTGCCACAAAATTTGAAAAGTGGTATGAGGGCTGGAACAGGGTCCATTCAGCCTCGGGAAGTTAACTGAATAGAGGGCGTTCGATTCTCTACTCAGCCATTCTCGAAATGGTTTCCCACTTCCCCTCCAGTCAAATGCCGGGATAATACCTAACGTAAGGCCACGGCCGCTTCCTTCCCTCTTTATTGTCTATCCCTACCCATCGTCCCATCCCCTGACAAGACCGCTGTTCAGCATAGTAAGTGAGGTCGCCTGGGCGAAGTATTGATCCTCCTCCCCAACTGTATCCCCGACCAACGGGCGAGGTGGCCATGCAATTCGGGGCGCACAGCTGTGAGCTTGCATCCGGGAGATAGTGGGTTTGAACCCTACTGTAGGCAGCCTTGAATTTGGTTTTCCCATTCTCACACCAAGCAAATGCTGGGGCTGAATCTTAATTAAGGCCATGGCCGCTTCCTTCCTATATCCAGGCCTTTCCAATCAATCAATCAATCAATCAATCAATCAATCAATCAATCAATCAATCAATCAATCAATCAATCAATCAATCAATCAATCAATCAATCAATCAATCAATCAATCAATCAATCAATCAATCAATCAATCAATCCTGATCTGCATTTAGGGGAGTCGCCCAGGTGGCAGATTCCCCATCTGTTGCTTTCCTAGCCTTTCAAAGAAATTTCAAAGAAATTGGAAATTTATTGAACATCTGCCTTGGTAAGTTATTCCAATCCCTAACTCCCCTTTATATAAATGAATATTTTCACCAGTTTGTCCTCTTGAATTTAAACTTTATCTTCATATTGTGATCTTTCCTACTTTTATAAACGCCATTCAAACTTATTCGTCAATAAATGTCATTCCACGCCATCTCTCCGCTGACAGCTCGGAACATACCACTTATAATACCAATATAAATGGTCCGTTATTGGACATTATAAATTTTCCAGCTAGCTCATTCTTGGTTGCCAGCGTTTCGCCCTCGTGTGCTAGGGTGGGCTCATCAGTTGGTACCTAGCACAGCTACCAATACGCTGGCTAGTGCATGCCGTGGAGGCCACTGCGTAGGCTAATTGGAGCCACCGGCAGTGCCAATGCACTAAGAGACTTTGTCTCATCACTAAAAATTGAAGCCTGCTTGGCCATCAGATGATATAGATGTTGCTTCCCATAGGGAATCTGAAATATTTGTCCTGAATGAGCAAATTTATAATACCAATATAAATGGTCCGTTATTGGACATTATAAATTTTCCAGCTAGCTCATTCTTGGTTGCCAGCGTTTCGCCCTCGTGTGCTAGGGTGGGCTCATCAGTTGGTACCTAGCACAGCTACCAATACGCTGGCTAGTGCATACCGTGGAGGCCACTGCGTAGGCTAATTGGAGCCACCGGCAGTGCCAATGCACTAAGAGACTTTGTCCCATCACTAAAAATTGATGGCTGCTTGGCCATTAGATGATATAGATGTTGATTCCCATAGGGAATCTGAAATATTTGTCCTGAATGAGCAAATTTATAATACCAATATAAATGGTCCGTTATTGGACATTATAAATTTTCCAGCTAGCTCATTCTTGGTTGCCAGCATTTCGCCATCGTGTGCTAGGGTGGGCTCATCAGTTGGTACCTAGCACAGCTACCAATACGCTGGCTAGTGCATACCGTGGAAGCCACTGCGTAGGCTAATTGGAGCCACCGGCAGTGCCATTGCACTAAGAGACTTTGTCTCATCACTAAAAATTGATGCCTGCTTGGCCATCAGATGATATAGATGTTGATTCCCATAGGGAATCTGAAATATTTGTCCTGAATGAGCAAATTTATAATACCAATATAAATGGTCCATTATTGGACATTATAAATTTTCCAGCTAGCTCATTCTTGTACCAACTGATGAGCCCACCCTAGCACACGAGGGCGAAATGCTGGCAACCAAGAATGAGCTAGCTGGAAAATTTATAATGTCCAATAACGGACCATTTATATTGGTATTATAAATTTGCTCATACAGGACAAATATTTCAGATTCCCTGTGGGAATCAACATCTATATCATCTGATGGCCAAGCAGGCATCAATTTTTAGTGATGAGACAAAATCTCTTAGTGCATTGGCACTGCCGGTGGCTCCAATTAGCCTACGCAGAGGCCTCCACGGTATGCACTAGCCAGCGTATTGGTAGCTGTGCTAGGTACCAACTGATGAGCCCACCCTAGCACACGAGGACGAAACGCTGGCAACCAAGAATGAGCTAGCAGGAAAATTTATAATGTCCAATAACGGACCATTTATATTGGTATTATAAATTTCCTCATTCAGGACAAATATTTCAGATTCCCTATGGGAATCAACATCTATATCATCTGATGACCAAGCAGGCATCAATTTTTAGTGATGAGACAAAGTCTCTTAGTGCATTGGCACTGCCGGTGGCTCCAATTAGCCTACGCAGTGGCCTCCACGGTATGCACTAGCCAGCGTATTGGTAGCTGTGCTAGGTACCAACTGATGAGCCCACCCTAGCACACGAGGGCGAAACGCTGGCAACCAAGAATGAGCTAGGTGGAAAATTTATAATGTCCAATAACGGACCATTTATATTGCTATTATAAATTTGCTCATTCAGGACAAATATTTCAGATTCCCTATGGGAATCAACATCTATATCATCTAATGGCCAAGCAGGCATCAATTGTTAGTGATGGGACAAAGTCTCTTAATACATTGGCACTGCCGGTGGCTCCAATTAGCCTACGCAGTGGCCTCCACGGTATGCACTAGCCAGCGTATTGGTAGCTGTGCTAGGTACCAACTGATGAGCCCACCCTAGCACACGAGGGCGAAATGCTGGCAACCAAGAATGAGCTAGCTGGAAAATTTATAATGTCCAATAACGGACCATTTATATTGGTATTATAAATTTGCTCATTCAGGACAAATATTTCAGATTCCCTATGGGAATCAACATCTATATCATCTGATGGCCAAGCAGGCATCAATTTTTAGTGATGAGACAACGTCTCTTAGTGCATTGGCACTGCCGGTGGCTCCGATTAGCCTACGCAGAGGCCTCCACGGTATGCACTAGCCAGCGTATTGGTAGCTGTGCTAGGTACCAACTGATGAGCCCACCCTAGCACACGAGGGCGAAACGCTGGCAACCAAGAATGAGCTAGCTGGAAAATTTATAATGTCCAATAACGGACCATTTTTATTGGTATTATAAATTTGCTCATTCAGGACAAATATTTCAGATTCCCTATGGGAATCAACATCTATATCATCTGATGGTCAAGCAGGCATCAATTTTTAGTGATGAGACAAAGTCTCTTAGTGCATTGGCACTGCCGGTGGCTCCAATTAGCCTACGCAGTGGCCTCCACGGTATGCACTAGCCAGCGTATTGGTAGCTGTGCTAGGTACCAACTGATGAGCCCACCCTAGCACACGAGGGCGAAACGCTGGCAACCAAGAATGAGCTAGCTGGAAAATTTATAATGTCCAATAATGGACCATTTATATTGGTATTATAAATTTGCTCATTCAGGACAAATATTTCAGATTCCCTATGGGAATCAACATCTATATCATCTAATGGCCAAGCAGGCATCAATTTTTAGTGATGGGACAAAATCTCTTAGTGCATTGGCACTGCCGGTGGCTCCAATTAGCCTACGCAGTGGCCTCCACGGTATGCACTAGCCAGCGTATTGGTAGCTGTGCTAGGTACCAACTGATGAGCCCACCCTAGCACACGAGGACGAAACGCTGGCAACCAAGAATGAGCTAGCAGGAAAATTTATAATGTCCAATAACGGACCATTTATATTGGTATTATAAATTTCCTCATTCAGGACAAATATTTCAGATTCCCTATGGGAATCAACATCTATATCATCTGATGACCAAGCAGGCATCAATTTTTAGTGATGAGACAAAGTCTCTTAGTGCATTGGCACTGCCGGTGGCTCCAATTAGCCTACGCAGTGGCCTCCACGGTATGCACTAGCCAGCGTATTGGTAGCTGTGCTAGGTACCAACTGATGAGCCCACCCTAGCACACGAGGGCGAAACGCTGGCAACCAAGAATGAGCTAGGTGGAAAATTTATAATGTCCAATAACGGACCATTTATATTGCTATTATAAATTTGCTCATTCAGGACAAATATTTCAGATTCCCTATGGGAATCAACATCTATATCATCTAATGGCCAAGCAGGCATCAATTGTTAGTGATGGGACAAAGTCTCTTAATACATTGGCACTGCCGGTGGCTCCAATTAGCCTACGCAGTGGCCTCCACGGTATGCACTAGCCAGCGTATTGGTAGCTGTGCTAGGTACCAACTGATGAGCCCACCCTAGCACACGAGGGCGAAACGCTGGCAACCAAGAATGAGCTAGCTGGAAAATTTATAATGTCCAATAACGGACCATTGATATTGGTATTATAAATTTGCTCATTCAGGACAAATATATCAGATTCCCTATGAGAATCAACATCTATATCATCTAATGGCCAAGCAGGCATCAATTTTTAGTGTTGGGACAAAGTCTCTTAGTGCATTGGTTCTGCCGGTGGCTCCAATTAGCCTACGCAGTGGCCTCCACGGTATGCACTAGCCAGCGTATTGGTAGCTGTGCTAGGTGCCAACTGATGAGCCCACCCTAGCACACGAGGGCGAAACGCTGGCAACCAAGAATGAGCTAGCTGGAAAATTTATAATGTCCAATAACGAACCATTTATATTGGTATTATAAATTTGCTCATTCAGGACAAATATTTCAGATTCCCTATGGGAATCAACATCTATATCATCTAATGGCCAAGCAGGCATCAATTTTTAGTGATGGGACAAAGTCCCTTAGTGCATTGGCACTGTCGGTGGCTCCAATTAGCCTTCGCAGTGGCCTCCACGGTATGCACTAGCCAGCGTATTGGTAGCTGTGCTAGGTACCAACTGATGAGCCCACCCTAGCACATGAGGGCGAAACGCTGGCAACCAAGAATGAGCTAGCTGGAAAATTTATAATGTCCAATAACGGACCATTTATATTGGTATTATAAATTTGCTCATTCAGGACAAATATTTCAGATTCCCTATGGGAATCAACATCTATATCATCTGATGGCCAAGCAGGCATCAATTTTTAGTGATGAGACAAAGTCTCTTAGTGCATTGGCACTGCCGGTGGCTCCAATTAGCCTACGCAGTGGCCTCCACGGTATGCACTAGCCAGCGTATTGGTAGCTGTGCTAGGTACCAACTGATGAGCCCACCCTAGCACACGAGGGCGAAACGCTGGCAACCAAGAATGAGCTAGCTGGAAAATTTATATTGTCCAATAACGGACCATTTATATTGGTATTATAAATTTGCTCATTCAGGACAAATATTTCAGATTCCCTATGGGAATCAACATCTATATCATCTAATGGCCAAGCAGGCATCAATTTTTAGTGATGGGACAAAATCTCTTAGTGCATTGGCACTGCCGGTGGCTCCAATTAGCCTACGCAGTGGCCTCCACGTATGCACTAGCCAGCGTATTGGTAGCTGATCTAGGTACCAACTGATGAGCCCACCCTAGCACACGAGGGCGAAACGCTGGCAACCAAGAATGAGCTAGCTGGAAAATTTATAATGTCCAATAATGGACCATTTATATTGGTATTATAAATTTGCTCATTCAGGACAAATATTTCAGATTCCCTATGGGAAGCAACATCTATATCATCTGATGGCCAAGCAGGCATCAATTTTTAGTGATGAGACAACGTCTCTTAGTGCATTGGCACTGCCGGTGGCTCCAATTAGCCTACGCAGTGGCCTCCACGGTATGCACTAGCCAGCGTGTTGGTAGCTGTGCTAGGTACCAACTGATGAGCCCACCCTAGTACACGAGGGCGAAACGCTGGCAACCAAGAATGAGCTAGCTGGAAAATTTAAAATGTCCAATAACGGACCATGTATATTGGTATTATAAATTTGCTCATTCAGGACAAATGTTTCAGATTCCCTATGGGAATCAACATCTATATCATCTAATGGCCAAGCAGGCATCAATTTTTAGTGATGGGACAAAGTCTCTTAGTGCATTGGCACTGTCGGTGGCTCCAATTAGCCTTCGCAGTGGCCTCCACGGTATGCACTAGCCAGCGTATTGGTAGCTGTGCTAGGTACCAACTGATGAGCCCACCCTAGCACACGAGGGCGAAACGCTGGCAACCAAGAATGAGCTAGCTGGAAAATTTATAATGTCCAATAATGGACCATTTATATTGGTATTATAAATTTGCTCATTCGGGACAAATATTTCAGATTCCCTATGGGAATCAACATCTATATCATCTGATGGCCAAGCAGGCATCAATTTTTAGTGATGAGACAAAATCTCTTAGTGCATTGGCACTGCCGGTGGCTCCAATTAGCCTACGCAGTGGCCTCCACGGTATGCACTAGCCAGCGTATTGGTAGCTGTGCTAGGTACCAACTGATGAGCCCACCCTAGCACACGAGGGCGAAACGCTGTCATCCAAGAATGAGCTAGCTGGAAAATTTATAATGTCCAATAACGGACCATTTATATTGGTATTATAAATTTGCTCATTCAGGACAAATATTTCAGATTCCCTATGGGAATCAACATCTATATCATCTGATGGCCAAGCAGGCATCAATTTTTAGTGATGAGACAAAGTCTCTTAGTGCATTGGCACTGCCGGTGGCTCCAATTAGCCTACGCAGTGGCCTCCACGGTATGCACTAGCCAGCTTATTGGTAGCTGTGCTAGGTACCAACTGATGAGCCCACCCTAGCACACGAGGGCGAAATGCTGGCAACCAAGAATGAGCTAGCTGAAAAATTTATAATGTCCAATAATGAACCATTTATATTGGTATTATAAATTTGCTCATTCAGGACAAATATTTCAGATTCCCTATGGGAATCAACATCTATATCATCTGATGGCCAAGCAGGCATAAATTTTTAGTGATGAGACAAAGTCTCTTAGTGCATTGGCACTCCCGGTGGCTCTAATTAGCCTACGCAGTGGCCTCCACGGTATGCACTAGCCAGCGTATTGGTAGCTGTGCTAGGTACCAACTGATGAGCCCACCCTAGCACACGAGGGCGAAACGCTGGCAACCAAGAATGAGCTAGCTGGAAAATTTATAATATCCAATAACGGACCATTTATATTGGTATTACAAATTTGCTCATTTAGGACAAATATTTCAGATTCCCTATGGGAATCAACATCTATAACATACCACTTAGTCGAGCAGCTCTTCTTCTTTCTCTCAATTCTTCCCAACCCAACATTGCAACATTTTTGTAACGCTACTCTTTTGTCGGAAATCACCCAGAACAAATCGTGCTGCTTTTCTTTGGATTTTTTCCAGTTCTTGAATCAGGTAATCCTGGTGAGGGTCCCATACACTGGAACCATACTCCTATACTCCTATACTCCTATCCCATCATCGCCATAAGACCCTCGCAAGATCCATGAAAGCAACTTGTAATTTGGCTCTTAGATCTGATTCGTACAGATCCGTTTCGTGAGAGCTATAAATGCACTGTATGGTATTTCTGATCATATAATTAAATGGTCTCATTCAGGTCATCTAAAATTAAAAAATTACTTATTATGCATTTGCCAAGGAAATCTTTAGAAATTTTAGTTTTATAAATCAGCTGATCATTCATAGCATGGGTATTCTTTTAAAAATTCAATCATGTTACATCCACTGATTATAAAAATTGGTACGGGTACCTAATTTTCCTGTTTTAAACGAAAATATCTCTTCTTTATTCAACACATAATCCCCTTCTTTGTAAACTACCACAAAATAATTTGAATTAATTGCCATGTCAATATACTCACATTTTAATATTTTTCACCGTCACAATGAATGAATTACTGCGCATGTCAAGTTAAATCTACCTACCTATTTACGTAGAGTAAAAGTATATACTCTGAGGTAACTCGAATATATTTTCTGAACATTTTGTAGGGTTAACTCTTTACTTTTGTGAATGGATAGAGTGAACTCTGAGTTTACTCATAGTTGGAGAGTAGTATTTTGTGAACGCAACCCAGGGTTTGATTCTAAATTACTTTTACAGTCTTCATCCAGTAACACTGTTATATGCTCACCTTCTTGTTCACTGGTCATGATTCACTAAATAAAATTTCATTAATATAAAAGTTCATACTAAACCCACCAAGAAGTAAGTAATAGGCCTACACATTTGACACCCTGGTGTGTGTAAACGTAATTTTATAGAAATGTGCGTGCACTTAAATGTGTAATAACAACACAGGCGCCAAGTCTGAAAGCATTAGCGGCGATTGGGGATTAAAAGTGCGGGGCCAAACAAATATGGACAACAAACAGTACCCAGGATTGTGGGATATGGCGGACGGGGGTGGGGATGGGGGATTGTATACATTAAAACTGAAGAAACAGGCTAAAAAATGGTAAGTTCTTTTATGCTGTATGAGCGAATTTTGACAAGGTCAAAAGTTGAGAGTTTACCAATTCAAGTGTGGTAATATATATATTTTTTTGAAGATTTTGACCCAATACTGTACAACACAATAAAACTTCCACCATGCATGTATTACAATTAAATAGAAGTACTGTGTGATTATACAATTAAAATCATTTAGTACTTGACTACACACTAAGAAACTACCAGACACTGAAGAGAATGCCAGACTGACGAATGCGCGAGGTAAGCGGGGGAATCATGCCTCAGAGTCCATGACCTTGCAAATAAATAAGTAAATAAATAAATAAATAAATAAATAAATAAATAAATAAATAAATAAATAAATAAATAAATAAATAAATAAATACATAAATATACATATCCTATCAATCACTACTGATCTGCATTTTGGACAATCACCCAAGTGGCAGATTCCCTATCTGTTGTTTTCCTAGCCATTTCTCAAATTATTGCAAAGAATTTGGAAATTTATTGAACATCATTCTTGGTAAGTTATTCCAATCCCTAACTCCTCTTACTATAAGCAAATATTTTCCCCAGTTTGTCCTCTTGAATTCCAACTTTTCCTTCATATCACGATCTTTCCTACTTTTAAAGACACCGCTCAAACTTATTCATCTACTGATGTCATTCCACGCCATCTCTCCACTGACAGCTCTAAACATACCACTTATGATATAGATGTTGATTCCCATAGGGAACCTGAAATATTTGTCCTGATTGAGTAAATTTATAATACCAATATAAATGGTCTGTTATTGGACATTATAAATTTTCCAACTAACTCATTCCTGGTTGCCAGCATTTTGCCCCAGTGTGCCACGTTGGGCTCATCAGTTGGTAAATAGCACACCTACCAAGACACATGGCTAGTGCATACCGTGGAGGCCCAATTCCAATCGAGAGGTTTTCATTCCCCTCTTCGATGTGGGGGAGGGGGGACATTCAGAAGGTCACGCCTTGTCTCTGGCCAGGAGATCTGTGGGGGTTTGGTGGGTGATGGGAGTAAATTGCAGGGAGGTGAGGATTGACTTTTAGAGGAGGGAGGGGAGGGGATTTTTACCTCTCAATTATTTTCCTTAGTTATATACAGATGATAGTACAAAGTTTGAAATTGGTGTTGGAGAGGTACATTAGTGGGTTCACAAAATGTTATTACAATAAAATACAGTACAGTGTGCTACTACAATATTTACAATACAATAAAACTGTTTAAATTGATGTTGGGGGGTACATTGGCAGGTTAACAGAACGCTATTACAACATTTTACAATACAAAGTGTAACAATATTTTCAATACAATATATACAGATAGCTCAATGCATTTTAAGTCACACTTGATTTCTGTAAAAATAATACATACTTGGTCATAAGTGTCCATTACATTGTTTTTTGTTGTTTCTACTATGGAATGATGCAAATTTAATATTGATTGTTTATAAAGTAGAAAAATAAAATTATTACATAGAAATTAGTATGTTCATAGGGGTTCATTATATTACAGTATATATTACATTATGTACAGTGGTTGGCTGATTAATACAGAATTAGTACTTCATGTTTAAAGGGTAGAAAAATAAAATGATTACATAGAATTTCAATACAATACAATGTGGTCATCAGGGTTCATTTTGTTAAATATTATCATATACACAGACAAAGGCCGTAGCTGTGTTGAAACACCGGATCCCGTGAGATCTCTGAAGTTAAGCAACATTGGGCGTGGTCAGGAGTTGGATGGGTTGGCATGCGCTGTTGGTGGGGGGTAAGGGAATGGAGGAGCAGAAAGGAACTGGTCACCCTACCGCACGTAAACTCCGGCTCAGGAACACCTCTGCGGAGGTTCGGACCTGCCTTCGGGCAGCATAACCCTTACCTTACATCATATACACAGATGTTAGTTTTTCTACTACAGCTTAATACAGAATTAATACTTAATTATTTATAGAATGGAAAAACAAAATGATAACATAGACACACAGGATTTTTGGTTGCAATGTGGTAAATCAAAAAAATAAATAAATAAAGTAAACAACAAACATTTGGCTATGATGTGGATTCTGTACACGGGGCAGGAGGACATCAGATTGAAGGAGGAGTGGTAAGGATGCGCGTGCGTGCTCCTAAGTGTGTCATGTAATGTACTATTTCTAATGGGGGATTGGGGACTAATGTTGTTGGTGAGGTGGGTTGGAGAGTGGGAGGTGGTGAAGTGTGGTCATATTCCTCAGGGTGGCAACACTTGAGGGTGGTGGCAGGGAGCGGTATAAGTGGAAAGGTTTTTGTATGAAATGTGGGGAGGGGGCAATTGAGAAGGTGGTTAAGGGACGGGTGGTCACGGTTGAGGGCTCGTTGGTAGGCGTGCTGGAATTGGGTGAGGATGTAGGAGTCAAGTTTGGGGAATGGGAATATGTCATGGAGGTCCGAGGTGGGATAGCGGAATGGGAGATGGAGGGCGTGGCGTATGGTGTGTCATTCTATGGAAAGGAGGGGGTGATAAAGGTTAGGGTTGGATTTGGCTATTGCTACTCAGGTGGTGAGTCTGTAGGTAATGGTAGATTGGACAAATAACTTGTATGTGTGGAGGAGGAGGGAAGATTGTAGACGCCACCGTGTACCGGCCAGGTGGCGCACCAGTTGGGCACGGGAGGCCGTCTTGGACTTGAGGTGTTAGAAGTGGGGGCGAAAGGTTAAATGCTAGTCAAAGATGATGCCGAGGTATTTTAAGGTGGGTGCAGATATCCGTTTTTTCTTTACTCCATTGCTTACTCCGCGATTCAATTCTTGTTACAGCCTTGCTGTTTCGTGAAGGCAGTGAACTGGTAGTCGACGGCTCAACATTTTATTTACCCCATTTGTGTTTGGAAAGCTCATGTATTTGTAACTGTTTTGATTTTTATGTAATAAATCCCTCATTGTAAAACTTTGAATGCAGCGAAGTTTTTTGTTATATTTTTTTAAAGTAGGATTAGCTCTTACCCTGTACTTTTTCGTATCCACTTATCTTATCTTATTTCGCCCCTGTTTATACCCCGATACCCTGATTCATGTTCTACTGAGTTGCTGAGTGTGGATACGTATCGCAAGGTAAGCTATGTGCCAAAATATACGCTCTGGTGGGCGTATTGGTCACTATAATGTTCTTGGTTCGATCTCGGCGTTTGCCTGACGGGAATCAAAAGCATTATAGGGCACATTATAGAGGGTTATAACATTTCAGTGTTAGTAAAATTGCGTCGCATAAGCATGATGTACGCGTTAGAAGCGTACCCACGCCAGCTGTGAACCCAGATTCCGAACGGGGAATCCCCGAAGAAGCGTCTCATTTGATTGAAGATACCTGCGAAATTACCGAGCGCATATAATCAGACGTCATAGAATTCTGAGCTACCCGTTTGGATTGCATCACCGATGTCGGAGACCCGCAGAACTGGAGATATGGAAATTGTAGTGGGGACAGTTTGACATTCATTCTACGAGTTGGGGTGGGATTATTTAAGAGACCACCCTCTTGAGGACAGGAGAAGTGGCCATGAATTGTTGGGAGCAGACAGGCGGTCCGGTCGTGCCGCGGCAAAGTAAAACTACTTTCTTTGTGGGGGATTGAAAGTTTGAATTGTATTGTTACGCTGTCTCCGAGACAATTTCGAGTTAAATATATAAGTAATCCGCACGCTGATTTCGAACACGTATGTGAAAATCCCGATGAGGTGGAAATAACGTGAAAATGCGAGCGGGAAAAAGATGATTGTATCTGCGTGAGACCGCGGGGACTTTAAAGGTTTCTGGATAAACAGTTTTGGTGGAAATGTTAAATAGATTTCACCGTAACTCGCTTTTATAAACAGTGCCGGGAAATTTAAACAGATTCCGTCGTAACTTGATTACATAAACAGTATCGAACATAGACGTGATTAGTCAGTTCCAGTGAATTCGGTCTTAAGACCATGAAGGTGCCGACGGTGATCGCAAAGAGGAGACTTCGAACCAGTCAGCATCATGCAGGCATAAACATTCACCGGGGGCCTTTTCGAGGTTCGAGCCATGGACATCCCAACGTGACGATAAGTACATTGATTTGAAATATTATGTAATCTTGTAAATGCCGGGTTTAATTTCTTGTAAATATAGAAATTACGTACAATAAGGTTGTAAAAGTAAATATGGATTTGTTTAGAACCTTGGGACAGCTCTGAGTCGGTCTTTGTATTTATTAAATAAGATAATTAAGATTGGAAGTACTTTGGAATGTGATATAAATTCCAAGAATATATAATTTGAATTTGAGAGTAACGCATGACCTTGAATTGAGTAATAGATATCAGAATATTTAGAGTGATTTATATAAGATGGGTAAAGTGTAATTTTGTTTTAAAATTTCAAACGGTATATTTTTTCTTTCTTCAAGTTGGGATATACATTTTATATCCGTAATGCATGACGATAGGGTCATCTACATGCCGTTGTTGTCGTGTTAATCGTGCGAATATCAATGCACTCTAGTTTTAAAATAATTTTGCATGCTCGTAATATAGAGAAATGGCTGCATAAATTCGTGTGATGTGTGACATGCCTGGGGCTCGACTGCATGTACTCCCAATTTATATAAGGTTTTCTTTTCTGTTAAGAAGGTAATACTATATATCGACTGCAAACAATGGCCACGTACGTATCCATTGGATGTTCGTTTGAGTATAAGTTAGAAGAAAACCGTATTTTCTGTGCCATTGCTGAGTCGTGAACCCTGGCCATTTACGATTAAATTCTGTGGAAGTGATAGGCTGAAAAATGGCTTGACGTGACATAAGAGAGAAAAATATGCAGAGTACGTATAGATGAATGGAACTTTGAAATGAGGTTGAAATGAGATTTACCACGATATTTCTCGAGAATATGCTTCACTGTTAAGAAGATCTTGAAGATTAGGGTTACTGGCCTGACAAGAGAGGCAGGACCATGCGATGAGAGATTTATGGTCGTCGAAGGGAGCGCCCTGACCGTGTTTTGTTTAAGGGAGAACTCTGCAGAGTAAATTTGTCAAGTCTTCACACAGAATAGAGAAATGCCGGGGCACTCGAAAATAAGTTCGCATTTTTCTCCGATTGTTTTATGTTCATTTCCGTAAAGTATATGAGTTACTGGAACGCCAGATTAGAATGTTTGTTATTAATAATTTAAGATTATCACAGGTATGTTATTAGTGGTCATATCTTAATGAAAATTGGTATACAAAGTCGGGGAATAAGTCGCTATAATTTAGGTCATAAATAATTCTATTCACGCTGAGTGATATGATAGCTTAGGGGAAGGCCTAAAATTTAATTCTCAAATATTTGTTATTAATCTTCGTATCTTAACGAAAATCGGTAGGGGAAGTCGAGGAATAAGTCGCTATAATCTAGACCATAATTAATTGTATTCACGCTGAGAATAATGGTAGTTTAGGGGAAGGCCTACAATGGAATTCTGAAATATTTATGTTATTAGTGATCCTATCTTAATGAAAATCGGTATGCAAAGTCGGGGAATAAGTCGCTGTACGCTAGGCCATAAATAATATTATTTACGCTGAATGAAATGGTAGTTTAGGGGTAGGCCTAAAATTTATTTCTCAAATATTTCTTATTAGAGGTGTAATCGATAAATACTACATAACTAAGGTTATATAGTATTAAATTTCCATCATTCATGTCTTGTTACCGTACCGGCTGTGATCACAAAGAATTCATGAATTTGGATTTTTGTTACTAAGTCTTTATCAGCAGCGAGTCACGAGAAAATGGGTAGACAGGATTTAATGAAAATCGGTATGTAAAGTCGGAGAATACGGAACTACAGTCTACGCTATAAGTAATTTTATAAGACGCCCTAAGATCACAGAGTAGAAAGAAAACTAAATGTGAAGACCTACAATATAGAAGGTTCAAAAATTGATCAACAGTAACATTACATTGACCATTGTTTGTTGTGATGTGCTTTGTCTTCTGTTGCCACTCACCTCCGATACCGAGAACTGTATTTTTTTTTAAATTTGCCTTATGTCGCACCGATACTGGTAGGTCTTATGGCGACGATAGGACAGGAAAAGGCTAGGAGTGTGAAGAAAGTGGAATTGACCTTAATTAAGGTATAGCCCCAGCATTTACCTGGTGTAAAAATAGGAATCCACCGAATAACGTCTTCAAGGCTGCCGACAGTGGGGTTCGAATTCACTATCTCCCGGATGCAAGCTCACAGCGGCGCGCCCCTAACCACACGGCCAACTCGCCCAGTCGTACGAGTGTAACAGTCTACCTAAATAGTGGCGGGAAATAGGTGGGGAGTTAGATAACTTTCTTCTTTAGAATGGTATTCCTCTGGTTCATAAATTTTCTGATACGAATGGTACGTAACACACTGGTTCATCATGGCGTTCGAGCTATTCAGTCCCTACTCTGAGTCACTGATTTGAATGAGAAGTGTGCATATTTAACGGAATAATGGCAGAGAAGTGTTCACGGCTGTCTGCGGCCTGGTCATTCCAGCTCTGGAACTTTGGACTGTTAGACTGACACCGTAGTACTGTTCGTTAAAAGTGAGTAAATGTGCAGTTTTTCATTTCATCGAGTATTTTATATGATAACATTGCTTTTAATCGCTACATTCCTACTGACGTTTTCGTAATGACCTATATTGACTTCAGTTAGGAAAATCACAAAGTCAGTCTTTCTGAGAATCCCGTAGCGAAGCACGGGTACATCAGCTAGTCTGTTTATATTTTGTTGTTTGTTGTGTCATGTTTCCAAGTATTAATTTTATTCTGGTGCCAATTAGGACTGTATTTAATGAGGCGACCACTCAAAGTTGTTTCCGAAATTCGGGAGTGTTGTATTTTCTTCCGATAGAGAACAACTAGATTGATGAAAATCCGTCGTATTTATAATCAAATAGGCCTACACTTATTAGAGTATATTTCAAATGAGTGCTCAAAGAATCGGTGTGCTTATCGTAGGGTCCAGAAATATAAAAGGAACGGTCAATTCATGAATTAAATTTCTTAAATGGAACGAAGTAATATCTCCTATATTATGTGTCATACGAATTCTATAGTTTTCTTTGTATGATTATTCAGGAATCTATTTGATAAAAGGTGTTTTAACAAGAGGTATTAAATTTGTTAAAACGATTTTTTGTAGTTATCATTTGAAGTAGTTAAATCCATCCTAGTTTTCCTCCGTTCTATTATGCCGATAAATTAGTCTTAGAATTGCATTAATTTTGATATTATGTCGCGAAAGCACCATGGCTCTGGGAGGACCGACGTTGTGTTATAGGGACGGAGGGATGTGCGGTCGATCCGCGCACGATCGGAAGGGCATTTTTTCAACCATCCATTTGGATTTTTTGTTTTTTCAGGTGAGGTGGCATTTGACTCTTGACCAAAAAAGTCCCATACCATCAAGCAACTTGGCGTTTGGTCCCATATGGCTGAAGCCCAATATGGGATTATTTGTCGGCGCGGTGGTACGGTTCCATGTGGCGCCCTACGTTTTTGGTATTTTCGGCATTTCCAACGTGTTAGACATTTTCGGCAATTTCCAACGTTCTTTTTAGCAGTTTCTGCATTTCCAACGTGTTCGGCATTTTCGGCCGTCTCGGTAGATTATGATTGCGAAAATGGGCTCAAGGCGTGGTAATTCCATATTCAAAATTATAGGGCTGGCCAATTATAATAAGGAACACTATGGTAGCTCATGGTATAGGATGCTAATAATTGGACCAGTATTTCGGAATGAATGACAGATTAAATTAAATTTTATGTATCAAAAGCAAATGAAAATATAGCCGTGGTTCTAATTAAGTTGACGATAACAATGACAGTCATTCATAGTAATTGACGTACCCAATATAATGTATGGATTTAATTAAATCCAGGGAAACATTAAAATGATTTTCCCAAGTCTGGGGAAAATGAATATCGATGCCCTTCAGGTAGACGTATTCATGGGTTTTAGTTAGGAGGTACTTGATGCAACAGGCCTCAGTACTAAAACTGAATCATTTATGAAATTTGTGTTAGATTTTCGCGGTAGAGGAAGGTGACATCAGGCCTTAGAAATTGTTGTGAAATGGCAGTAAGTTAGGTTCAGATGGAAAGTTTTGGGACATTATTACCCATTGTAATAGGTGCGTCTGCCTCAATACTTGAAGGATGGCCTAATTTATTGGCATATACTACTTGTGTTGGTATTCAGTTCGAGCTGATATCGTTTACGAATATGTCCTAAATTTTTAATAATGTGATTATAGGCTACTTGTATAAACTTAATTTACAACGGTTATAGGTTTTATAAGCAGAGAGATAACAAGATGGGCGAAACAGTATGGTTTTGTCATATGAAACTGTCATTCGCGTCTTGCCGGTAAAGATATAATTGTAAGTGATAATAGCGTTTCATGTGAAACAGCCCACGAGTTTGTACCTGATGTCCGTGGATTTCTCAACCTCCTGTCACGTATACTTCGTGCGAAACTACACGACAGGCCCACCTCTCGATGAGAGAGAAGCCAAGGTAGTACTCTCGAAAACGTGACAAGGTTAGTAGCCGCTACTTCTTAATGTCATCCCACAGCATATTAAGGACTCGTGTGCCGCGTATCGACTAGATGATATCACATTGCAGTCGGGAAGGCAAGTTTTAAGATTATCTCCGTACCATTGTTCTTTAAATCCAATTCGAAGTGTATGGAGCCAAGTGGCTGGTGCTGGAAGGGATTGAACCTGTTACCTCTCAACGTTGAGAAATTTGTGTAAAACAAGTCATCAAGACGGAAGAAAAACGAGTGTGGGATATAGACCAGTTAACTGTGAACAATTCCGACAGTGATGAAGACACCAACGATATGAAAGGAATTGAGTAACCTATCTTTCTTCCACAGGCGACATTGGTGAGTATATTAACCTTCAGAATTGTACAGAATATCATCATGATTCATTCTGGTGATTGTGTAGATGTTGTATTCTTCTCATAACATGTCAGTTACCGATTATTTGAACTAGTTATCGATCTCGCGATTTCTTGACTGATGTTTTTATGCGACTAGTACTACAACGCGCACGTGACCGGACTTATTATTTTTATCTCTCAGGTAATTTGAGACAGGGTATAATGTGAATTTCACACTCCGGTTTACTGTCCACATAAGAAAATAATGCTCAATCGATAGGACAAGTCAGTTTCATTCACGATCCAAAGAACATACTTCATAAATTCTTTGAACTAAACAAAATCCAGCCAAACCCATTACTTAAACAGCTCTTTTATAATAACGGTGAATGGTTTGACAACATTTGATGAATCGGTTATTTCGTATTGTTTATAAAAGTGCTTCCTCTGTGAACTTTAATTTTTTTCTTAACTTGTTATTCCCTACGGTGAGTGATATTAGTCTTCTACCCACTTTAAATCACAATCCTGGTGTTTGTTACGGATTCATTGACGATCCGCTCAGCTTCTGCAAAGACATTAAACAGACTTGGTGAGAGCTGGCAACTTTGTCTTACTTTTTTGTATGTATTTACTGGGGAAGTTACTTCCTAGCCAAACCTGATAACTGCCCATTGCTGTTGACGTAAGTTTTAAATGAAATATGTCACACGCTAGACAACCTATGTCTTCAAAATGTGGGGAAATCGTTTGCCAGGGAACGTTAACAAAAGCTTTCTCATAAGCAATGAAGCATGCATACAAGTCTCTACCACAACCAACCACCCTCCCCTTCTCACTCCCAGCCCCCAAACAACGTACTTCCACGTGTGTCATCTAAATAATCTTCATCAAATCAATCAATCAATCAATCAATCAATCAATCAATCAATCAATCAATCAATCAATCAATCAATCAATCAATCAATCAATCAATCAATCAACATTGATCTGCTTTTAGGGCTGTCTCCCACGTAGCTGATTCATTGTAGCTTACCAATCTCTTTTTTATAGAATTCCTAGCAGTATATTAGATATGTGAGGAGGTTATTTTATTTCGAATTGGTACAATGATTCAAGAGTAAAATCTTTCTTGTCAGTCCACCTTGGTCAAAACATTTTGTAATGGACTTAAAGATCCATTTCTTAGTTATATCAATACTGTTCTCGATAAGCTCAACAGGATGTTATCAACACGTAGAGTCTTATGGCCCCGTAGATGTTTAAATGCATCTTCAAATCCATCCCTAGCTAACCCATCATTCTCCAGCGTTGCTTAGTATGATGATGTTCACGAAAATGGAACTGTTACATTAATATTTCACACAGTTCCTAGAACGTTTTTTACTCTAATTCTTATCCAGTAATACTGTGTCATGTTTATCCCATATCAGTCTTGTGCGAAATTAATTTTTTCCCCTTAACATTTCCTTAATTCGTCTGTAAGCTTTGTCTGATCTTCCTGACTGAACAAGTTGCTCCATTTCTTTACCCTTCAAATTCCAGCACTCATTTCTCAGTTTTCTAGATGATCTTTCTTCCCTGTTCTGATGTACCATTCTTGAACCTCATTTCGTCAAGTCCTTCTTCAGTAACCAATTGCTTATGACTAACACTTCCTGCTGTTTCAACGCCTTCTTCCGCAGTCTTTTTCATGGCAGTGTTTGATTCACAGTCGTTCTGTCTCATATGAATTGATGTTGGTATTCCTGTCCTTTATTTCCCAGTCAGCTGCCAATTCTCATGCCTTTTCGTAGTCTTCTCATCATGAAGTGTTATTAGGTCCCATTCCTTGACTGAATTTCCTCTGAGGGGACTTTTAAATTTTAGTCGGGCTAACATCATGACCTGTTTCTGATCTGGTGCTACACCCGCTCCTAGAAACGCTAGGGCCGCTTTGACCTTATTTCTAAATCTGTTTTAGAAGAATGTAGTCAATTTGGTAGTACTGTTCACCTTCTGGCATTTTCCATGTATATCCGCGCCTTGTCTCAGTCGTAAACCAGGTGCTGATTGTAAAATAATGTTCTTGTTTACAAACCTAACGAGGCATTGTCTCCACGTGTTTATTTTTGCCGAAGCCAAACATAAAACTGTATCAATCTCCTTTCCTTTTCCACCCACAGCAATCCAGTCCCCTATTATTATTACTTTGTCACTGGTCCGTGTCTTCAGCAATAATATAGGGGCCCCATATTTCGTCCACTTAGCAGATTTGAACTTGTAGAAATTCAGATATATTATGGAATAGGCCATAAATTGGTAAATATATTACTGAATATATTATCCACTTACGGGTAGGTTACACTGAGACGGTTATAACGTAAGGTAGTCAATATTCGGCATAAACACTACAAAAACTAAACTACCAAAAATGTGCTCTTAATTTCGTCACCCACCAAATTTATGAAATGTACAATTAATATATTTTCCTTTCTAACCTTAACTTTCCCTACAATGAATTACTTGAAAGCCATTTACGAAAAATGTCTTCTTGGTATTCTTTTTTTACATAGACGTTCAGCGTTGCTCGTGGGATGTTAAACGCTTCATTTGCAGGTTTGTCCCGTATTGCCCTAATAGCCTTTTTCACAGCCCCCTTATCCCACTGCTTGCGTTTTTCCATCTGAAAATTATAATAAACTTCATAAATAGCAAATAAAATGAAGGGGGAGAAATTACGAACCTTCCCTGATTTATTATAATGACCGCTACTGTAACTCACTCCAACCACCTCACTTTAGCGATTACACGCCAGGAGCTACACCACACGACTGAAATGCAGTCTACTATTTCGTACACATATCAAAACAGGCTCTTAATTTGAATGCTGTCCAAACTCAGCTTAGCATGAAGAATGAATCCTCCTTGTACACGGGAACTAAACTTGGTGCACACAACCAACTCTCACAAGACAACGGAATAAGGCTACGCGTGTGCGCGTAGATAAACATCAGGTATCAACACGGCCGACTTGATGCGTCGCTCTAGCTAGCGCAGCGAGGGATCCAGTCGGCCGTGGTACCAAACCATAGAGTTAGTAAATAATACAATATACGTAGCACTGGCGCTGCAGTCGCATGCGAAGCTGAACGAACGCGCTGTTTGGCAAAAGCTGGATTGTTTGGCACTGTCATTACTGGAGCTTCCCGATAAATTGAAGTATATACTTCTCTAAAGGAAAATGCCAGTCTCTTGTGTAGCTTATGACTGCATAGAGAGGTTCATAAAGGGCAGTGGCATATCATTATACAGGTATGATTCCTTGAAATTCACTTCCGTGCGTATAAAATAATACTTTGCGTGACACTAATTTTCATGGGAATTGGTCTACTTGGGCTAACTTTGCGACTGATTCCCCTGTCGGCGTGAATCAGATTCTTTGGATCTTTCCTTGAAGACAGAAATTAATGTTTTAGGAAATATAAAGGATGACATTTTCCTTTCACCGAATGACCATGCCTTTGAAAGCGAATATCCAGAAAAATCATCTGCATGATACCGAGTGAGTGGCTGGCTTTAGGTCACGTAGTTGTCAGCTTGCATTGAGGAGATAGTGGGTTTGAACCCCACTGTCGGCAGCCCTGAAGATGGTTTCCAATTTTACACCAGTCAAATGCTGGGGCTGTTCCTTAATTAAGGCCACAGTCGTTTCCTTCCCACTCCTAGCCCTTTCCTGTCCCATAGTCGCCGTAAGACCTATGTGGGTCGGTTCGACGTAAAGCACATTGTACAAAAAAGAAAATAAGAGAAAATGTGCATGATAGCCTGGAATTGTGCTCCGTTTTTCACTTTCTGAGCGTATTTATAATATTAAAAGCTATTGAATATATTTGCTGTATTTAGATCCTACAGTTTGTCGCTTTCCTTTCATACAAGACGTATAGCAGGCCCCATTCATACCTTACTAGATTTTAAAATGTTGAGACTAGATGTGATACACCGTGCGAACATTTGAGTCCTTTACTTTCGTCAATATTATTCCCTTAAATTTCATGTACCTAGGACTATATACAAACATAATAAATTATTGACCGAGCGAGTTGGCCACGCAGCTGTAAGCTTGCTTTCGGGAAATAGTGGGTTCAAACCCCACTGTCGGCAGCCCCGACGATGGTTTTCCGTGGCTTCCCATTTTCATACCAGGGAAATGCTGGGGATGTACCTTAATTAAGCCCACGAGCGCTTTCTTCCCAATCCCATCATTGCCATAAGGCCCCTCTATCTCGGTGCGATGTAAAGCAAATTGTAAAATTTATTGTAAGTACTTTTTCAGTTCTCTTCAATCATATAATTTACCACTCTCCCTTTCCATTAACGGATATCATTTTACAAGTTAAAATCTTAAAGAAAGTCATACATTTCAGGAAAAGCTAAATAAAAACTCCATAATAGGCTGAAGCCACAACCTAGTGTCATATTTCCACTTGTGATCGATAATAATGGTTTTACGCCCAACTAACTACTTACACGGTTTTCGGAGAAACTGAGGTGTCGGAATTTTTTCCTACAGGAGTTCTTTCATGAGCCGTTAAATCTATCTAAATACTAGTGGCTAATACATGTGAGCACCTTCAAGCTTCTCCGGAATCAGCCAGATTGGGCTCAAAAAGCCACCCTCTAAACCGGTGATGACAATATTTTGTCTACTTTACCCCAAAATCTCGCCAACGCTTTTAACTCGCTCATCCGTGCCGTACGAGAGAGGACATTTTCGGTCTTTGGACAGAATTATAGCAAAGTCCTGGTCATTTACACAAAATATAGCGAAATATACGTGCCCTACTTCTAAACGAATGTTGTTAGAAGACTTAATATGAACAGTAAATTGATTTTGTTCTACTTAACTGCACCTGAACACCCTCCTCTTTCTTCACGCATTTCTCCTGTATTTTTGCTTTCAGGGCATTCTTTTTACTAGACAGAATCATCGCAAGTATACTGTAGTATTTGATAATGTTTATATGTAAGAATTTTAAACCTTATCTATGTCCACATAGTTTTAAAAGTCCCCTATTTACATCGATGAGTACAGCGGGTGAGCTTTTTGTCAAACAGCTGCGATTTCAACAAGCTCCGCTCGCTGCAGTGATTCTCTCGTAGACGGTGGCGCTAATCCTACCTCTAGTGTATTATTTACTAACTTTATGGTACCAACCGTGCAAGAAGGGAATACCTATGGGGACGAAATTAGGTGCGGGGATGGAATTTGGCCCGCCTACCTTACTTCTTCCAACTATATCTTCCTTCTATATCTTTATCATCACTGGCTGACGGGGGATAGTAAGTGTTGCGTAAGGGCCGGCTAAAAACGAACCATTATGAGTCTGGTCTGTTACAGCTACCACATCTATACGGTCATTCGAAGATGTTTTATTCAGAACCAACAGGATTCAAACATGGACCGTCTGATGAAAATCCAGCACCTGTTACTATGAAAACACGTTTCTCTCATTTGTGCCAACACGTACAGGTTAATACGATAGAAACCCACCTAGAATCCCCTTGATCCTCCTCCTCTCTTACGATTACTCAAAGAGGAAGATTGAAAGCAAATGCGTTTCTGATGCCAGGTGTTGTTAGTTTTGTCTTCATTAAGAAAATAGGGAGATCACAATCAGTGAGTAATAATGGAGGCATTATCGGCATCAAAACACAACAAAGGAAGACGTTGTCAGGCACTTAATGGCGCCTTATCACAAGTGCACGTAAATTATGATCCAAAGCAGGGAGAATAGAATGGTCACGCGATCTCGTGATAATGTACTGCGCAGACACGGTATTAATTAATAATAATACCAAAGGGAATAACAACGCTGCAAGCTTCCTCGCTCGGACAGATAAACACTACGTTCCTAGGGAATTAAATGAAAACAATAATATATTTACAGAAAATAATCATTATTTTTCCTTCAGGAACAATATTAATTTTTCCGTGTCGTCTGAGAACTCACGAATCTTAAAACTCAAGAGTGTCAAAGATCGTGAATTCCAAGATGAGTATTAGTAAGAGTCCGGGCCAGTCTCACAACTCACGAGCCGGAGCAGTTCTTCTCTGAATGGATAAATGCCCATCTTTCCCACATGACGACTGTAGATATTTGAAAATATAATCGGAATTATGTGAAAAGGTCCACTGTTTACGCCAGCCGGAACTCCGTGCCCTCTTGTAATTGGCTTTGGTACAACTTCACCTAAGGCTCACCAGCGCAGAACCGCTGTTTAATGTTCATTTGTCATTGATTAGTTTTTAGTATGACGTGCCAATGTCTTCGTTGCTGTGGTAATCAACAAGTTACTGCTGAAAATGGACGTAGGTGTTTGTGGACATTGCATTTAAGATACATTCAATGTTGTATAAATGTTTCTTTTTCTATATCCTTCTTTATGTGTGTGTGTATGAAATAATTTTTCTAGTGACAGAGCTATTGGTCTCGATACGTTAGGTCCGGCTAGTGAGAAAATCATTGGTCTGGATTTGTTAGGTAAGGCTAGTGACCAAACCGTTGGTGTGTGATCAAGCAAATGGGGTCTGGGGGCATAAGCCCTCAGGTTAGAAGCCGCTAAGCGGTTTTAGGCTTCTATTTATTACTCTCTCGCTACATTGGTCTCAAAACGCTAGGTCCGGCTAGTGACCAAGTCATTGGTCTGATTTCGTTAGGTCCGGCTAGTGACAAAACCATTGGTATATGATCAAGCAAAGGGGGTCTGGGGGCATAAGCACTCAGGTTAGAAGCCGTTAAGCGGCTTTAGACCTCTATTTATTATTCATATTTCATCATAAGTCACGTTATTCCAAGACTATTAAATCATGGATGGCGGTGGCACGAATGGATTCTGCCATTGGCTGAAGATTTACTCAATGAAACGTCACTGCCATAATTCAAGACAGACCACAATTCTCAACAGTCACGGCGGACCAGTGAGGAGTTCAAGACAGCGAGATGTTCTGTCTTGAATTATGGGTACGACATTTCATTGGCGAAATCTCCATCCAATGGCAGAGTCCATACTATGTTATTTATTCTGGCGAGAATTATGTGAAGTTATACCGGATTTGCGTCCCTAAACTTCTTAAAAACGTTGAAAACACACGGTTTTTCTCCACATCTCAATGCTTAACCCTTCTTATGCTTTACTTGTGAAGGGCCGGAACTTTAACAAAGGCAATTAAAACGTTAATTAAAACGGAAATCCTAAACATCAAGACAAAGACTGAGTACCAACTTAATAATGATATATTACTAAAAGTTAGCACGAAATGCGAAGTCACCAGAGCGGCAATAACACCCGGAACACAACAGTAAACAGAAAGCACATGGGTTGTATCTTAGCTAAATGAACCGCTACTGAATACTGCAATGGCTGTTGCGCTGTTGACGCATCGCCCCTCTCAAAAGGCTCTTTAAAGCACGAGTATCAATTTATTATAAACTAGCGAATGTACCCGTGCTTCGCTACGGTATTCTACATTGTATTCGAATATCGAAGTAAATAGTGTGCATGCAGTAAATAAGATTGTTTTAAAATTGCATGTCTCTTAGCGTTATCCGAGAAAGAGCATGGGGAGGTCCCCGTACGTTGTTTCCAATGTAAAGTGTTTGTTACGGATTTGTGATATAACGGCAGGCTCACTTGCCTACTGGTATTCACAATCGAGTTGGGAAGTTTACATTATAATTGCAGGCCCCATTGCCTACTACGCGGACAGAATCGATTTGGGGAGTTTTCGTTAAAATGATAGCCCCCCTTTCCTACTTCCAGACAGATTACAGTTGAGGAGTTTCTATTATAATGGTAGGCAATTACCCTACTATCACTCGAAATTGAGTTGTGCAGTTATCATTATAATTCCAGGCCCATTTTCCTACTGCCATCCAGCTTATTGCCAGTCAGACCAAGTTGGTGAGTATCAAAATAGCAGGCCACTATGCCTAATGCCAGTCACATTTTAGATGAGGACATTTCTTTATAATGGCGGGCACCCTTGCCTACTGCCAAACACAATCGGGAGTTTAAAAAAAAACTGCATGCTCACTTGGCTTCTGCAAGTCAAATCGAGAAGGGAACTATTCATTACAATTGTAGGCCTTCCTTACTAATGACAGTTACACAGGAGTTGGAGAAGGAACCCTTTCCTACTGCCAGTCAAAGTCGGTGTGGGGAGTACTGATTACAATATCAGACCCACCCTTTCTCGATCGCTAAAAATCAACATCAGTGAATATATATAGATCGACATACGAAAGTATATGCGTGTTTACAATATTGAAGACCTTCATTTACAGATTAACTGCTACTAAACGTACGTCATATCGACAAAGGATTATACCATAAGACACGCCGGATTTAGTGGCCTAAATGGCTGGTCCTATGATATGTCATCTATTCTTTGGTCAGATTGAGTTAGAAACGTGGAACAGGGTAAAGGTTTTGTAAGATTATCTCACATTACATTAATTTTCGGATAATTATGTGACAGCTACATACATAGCATTTGGCTACTGGGTGGGCCAATTTTCGTGAAGATTATGATGATTCTGTATTTCATATAAGTAATTGAAAGTATGAATTATGCATGTGAAAATTCCAAATTGACTTAACATCGATTAATAGAGAAAAATCAAACGTAAAAGGGATACAGATACGGCAAAAAGTCATAAGACCAAGGTTGTAGATCATTCCAAATTGAACAGAGATTGTGCAACCCGATATGTGTTAGGAATTTCCGAAGGTCTGCACCATCATTAAAATTGCCTGCATATTTAGATATTCTTCGGGGATAAAAAGTGAAAAATTTAATGATCTAGGGTGTTTTCCGTTCGTTACAGGCTAAAACGTATAATTTTGTCAAATTTCAATTATCTTCTTTTTCTTTTGGCAGATTATGCCGCAATCTGGATTTTGGGCGAGGCGGGTAAAAATTAGGACTTTCAGGAAACTAAACCAAAAATTATGGAGATGGTCATTATTACCCTTTAAACGTGTAGCTGTACAATAATTTCGCCAAAATAGTCAATGTACAGGCACACAGTCATTACGATTTTATTTATATAGATAAGGAATCCGCTCCTTGTAAAACACCTTTGGGCTATGTCCGCTGGACTTCACTTGCAAAAGTGACCATTCATGATATCTCCCTTATTAATCGTCCTGACGAAAAAATGTACATGAAAAGAAAGGTTTAGAGGTGGAATTCCATCACGTTTGGTCGATTTCCAGTCAGGTTGGTCTTGTTCTGTATATATTGTGGAAGAATAAAATCACCATTTCGGTTCCCTATAAACCGCCAGTCCATTCCGGAACATGAAATGTTATTTACGTTTAAAACCTACCTTTGGACAGGTGGATGCTAAATATAAATTTTGATTCGAATGTCTTCAGTAGTTTTCAAGTTGTAAGGAATACGCTTTACACGCACCCGCTCGTGAGTCAAGTCCGATGGGACTTGTACAGAAAAATGGTCCGTTAATGATATCTCCCTTATCGTATCGAAATGATGCACATGAGAAAAAAGGTTTAGAAATTAATTTCTACCATGGTAGGTAGATTTCCATTAAGTTTGGTTGTGTATATTTTGTGGAAGTGCAAAATCACTGTTTCGGTTTCGTATAAACCCCCAGTCAGTTCAGGGATTTAGAAACAATATTTGCCCTAAAACCTATCAAGGACAGGTGTATTCTAAATATGAGTCTTGGTGGAAATACATCCAGTAGTTTGTAGCACTCGCGTACATACGGCGTAATTAAGGAAGAAAATAATACAGTTAAGAAAGTTGAAAGTAATAGAAAATGGATTATAACTGAGGACAGCCGGATAACGACAAATATGTAAATGCCAAGTGAATGTATTGGAAAATCAAATGCCCCTCAATAAATTATGCTAGTGTGAGTTATGGATATAATAAATCGGTAACAGAGGAGAAATTTAGGTCCAATGATTCTTAGGTAAACAAATAATAAGAAGATGACTAATGGTGTTATTACTTAATCTATTCGAGGGCGGTTATAACATCCAACGATATTCCGCCAATATCCCGCAGATAGGCCGATTGACGCCTCTCTTGCCTTCTACCCAAGGAACAACCACGAATTTAAAAGCATGATGAGGAAAATGGCAATACGTTACTTCCCTGCTGGCATGCAGTCAGAGACGTTGCCATGGTAACCTGTAGGTTCGTTGTCGATCTGTCGGTCACTCAATGCAGAGCATGATACCAGCGGAAAATTGTAAATTTCTCCGTCATGTGAAGAGTAAGGTAAATTATGAACATAACAAAAGTTGTTTATAATGAAGAGACGTTTCGCGTACGGTAAACGAAGTTTACAGAAAATCAATAGTATAAGAGAAAATGGAGGAAAACCATCCTGGTTTTCCTATAAATCCCCCGTGTATTCAAAGATTTTAAAATGATATGCATATCCAAACCTTCCCCGGGATGAGTATACTCTAAATATGAAGTTTAGTTGAGATCTATCCAGCCGTTTCGAAGTGATGGTGGAAAAACCATTCTGGTTTTCCTATAAACCCCCGGTCTATTCAAAGATTTTAAAACAATATGCATATCGAAACCTTCCCCGGGATGAGTTATACTCTAAATATGAAGTTTGGTTGAGATCTATCCAGCTGTTTCGACGTGATGGTGGAAAAACCATTCAGGTTTTGCTATAAACCCCCCGTCTATTCAAAGACTTTAAAATAATATGCATATCGAAACCTTCCCCGGGATGAGTATACTCTAAATATGAAGTTTGGTTGTGATCTATCCAGCCGTTTCGACCTGATGGTGGAAAAACCATTTCGGTTTTCCTATAAACCCCCCGAGTATTCAAAGATTTTAAAATGATATGCATATCGAAACCTTCCCCGGGATGAATATACTCTAAATATGAAGTTTGGTTGAGATCTATCCAGCCGTTTCGACGTGATGGTGGAACAGACAAACAGACAAACAGACAAACAGACAAACAAACAGACACGAAACGTAAAAACCACCGATTCGGTCTTGAGTTGACCTAAAACGGATAAATATCTGAAAAATTGGCAAAACAAAAGAAATTACAGACAGCGGACCCCCTACAATTTTATTTATATAGATTGAAACTAAACAGCTTTTTAAAAGTAAAAGTGGAGATAAACGGATTTAGATGAATAACTTTTACGTGGAATTAACATTACTTAACTCATGTAAAGTATTGTTAACGCCTTACCAAAAGATAGACAGTACCAGCGCATTTATCACGTGTGTTTGGTGTTTACTTTACCTCCCAGGTTATTTGAGATATGTTAGTGTATTGTTAGCTGTGTAAAATCACTGTCAATAATTCATTTACAAGATGAAAATGTCCGCGTCCACAATAACCACAGGACATCTATTACACAAAAGACAAACTTATTTATTTGGTTGAAGCCACTTTTATTAACATTATTCAGAATATTGACGAGATACCGGTAACTCAACTTACCTGATACTTACCTGATTCATAAGTCATTTGGAAGTAAAATTCGGCTATTCTTCAATATTATGACGAAATAACTTATCTTGTTAGAGTCAATCAATCAATCAATCAATCAATCAATCAATCAATCAATCAATCAATCAATCAATCAATCAATCAATCAATCAATCAATCAATCAATCAATCAATCAATCAATCAATACTGATCTGCATTTAGGGCAGTCGCCCAGGTGGCAGATTCCGTATCTGTTGCTTTCCTAGCCTTTTCTTAAATGATTTCAAAGAAATTGGAAATTTATTGAACGTCTCCCTTGGTAAGTTATTCCAATCTCTAACTCCTCTTCCTATAAATGAATATTTGCCCCAGTTTGTCCTCTTGAATTCCAACTTTATCTTCATATTGTGATCTTTCCTACTTTTATAAACGCCATTCAAACTTATTCGTCTACTAATGTCATTCCACGCCAACTCTCCCCTGACAGCTCGGAACATACCACTTAGTCGAGCAGCTCTTCTTCTTTCTCTCAATTCTTCCCAACCCAAACATTGCAACATTTTTGTAACGCTACTCTTAAGTCGGAAATCAATGTCAATGGATAAAGATTATTGATCTTAGTAGGTTATTGAAAAAATGTAAATACTGATAAAATTACGTACCAGCTTTTCCCCGGGATGAGTGAATTCAGACCATCAGATCTGCTGACGACCAAGCTAAAGTTGCAGGACTTCCTGACACAAGATCAGAAATTCTGTAACGGATTGATTAGAAAATAAAGGAATATGCAATGAAAATCAACAAAGAAAAAAGAGAATTAATGGTGTTAAGCAGGCACCCACGTCTACTGCTAATGAAAGCAGACGATGAGCCAGTACAGAAAGTAGTTCAACTATGACCAGAGATTAACAGAAAATCAACAATGTCAACAATTAAAACCTGGAGACCTATGGCGAAGCAAATTTTCCTCGATAAACGGGCTCTGTTCTGTCAAAGTAAAATGTCCCTCAGCTTAAGGAAATGACTATTGGAATCATGCATTTGATCTATAGATTTGTACTGGACGCTAAACAAGAGAGGTATCGTGAAATTAGAAGCTTTCGAAATGTGATGTTGGCAAAGAATGCAGAGAATAATTAACTGATACTGGAGTGGATTGAAGGTAAAATACCTGGGAAGCATCGACGAAGAAGACGAAGAGATACGTTTATGAAGCTTTGAAGAAGCCACACTTAGAGCACGGCCGTGAATCGAGCGGAAGAGTTTCACTCGAGGTACAAACAAGTCACAAGACCCATTAAACCGCGGAAGATGATGAAAATGATAACCTGCAACCTGTTTTCCAGTCATTTGACGGGTCAGGAATGTAATGAATGAAGCCCCCATCTTCCGGCGAGGATAGGAATTGTGCCGGCTGCCGAGGCCTGTCGCACTCCTCTGGGGCAATGATTGATGACTGACAGATGAAATGAAATTATATTGGAGAGTATTGCAGGAATTAAAGATGACAGGGAAAACCGGAGTACCCGGAGAAAATCCTGTCCCGCCTCCGGTTTGTCCTGCACAAATCTCACATGGAGTGACCGGGATTTAAACCACGGAACCCAGTGGTGAGAGGCCGACGCGCTGTCGCCTAAGCCACGAACGCTTCCCGCCGACGATGATAATCCCAGTTATTTCTCGGGTCCCCGGAGTCACATAGGCACATTTGAACTTTCACACGGGGATTTGAGGCTTAATGCTCTTTTTCACGTTTCGTGATTTTCAAGAGGAACATGCCAAACCGGGGTCGACCGGGATTCACAGCACGGCCATTCAGGTGGAAAGCCAGCAGCTATGCCACTGAGCTAATCATGTCTGCGTTATTATTATTATTAATTATTATAATAAATAAATAAATAAATAAATAAATAAATAAATAAATAAATAAATAAATAAATAAATAAATAAATAAATCAATCAATCAATCAATCAATCAATCAATCAATCAATCAATCAATCAATCAATCAATCAATCAATCAATCAATCAATCATTCAATCAATCAATCAATCAATCAATCAATCAATCAATCAATCAATCAATACTGATCTGCATTTAGGGCAGTCGCCCAGATGGCAGATACCCTATCCGTTGTTTTCCTAGCTTTTTCCTAAACGATAGCAAAGAAGTTTGGAATTTATTGGACATCTCCCTTGGTAAGTTATTCCAATCCCTAACTCCCCTTCCTATAAATATTTGCCCCAATTATCATTATTTATCTTTTCAACAAGGAGCAGATTTGGATCTCTCCAACACTTCCTCACGGTCAAACGTTCTCCATCCTGACTGGATTAATTCCTTCGACTATTTCTAACGGATCTTACTCGTATAACACTCCAGACTTTCCTGGCTTCTCATCTGTTTCGCTCTTAGACCATAGAGGCAGATTGACATAATTTTGTGGCGGTAGCTAAAAAAAAAGTTACACCATCATGATCGGGTAAATGTCCACCTCCATGGTCAGCGTCTTAGACTGTCATCCTCAGTGCCTTGGGATCGATTCCCGGTAGAATCGAGGAATTTCAGTCTTAAACGGTTAATGCACTTGGCCGACAACTGGATGTTTGTGCTGTTACCATCTTCCTTGAACCTTACTCATCATACCGCTCTCCACTACACTAATAAAAAATTTCATATACGCGGCTGGCCGGCTCTATTATTATTTCCGCCCCAGTGGAGTAGTGGTTAGTGTCATTAGCTGCCACCCACGGAGACACGGGTTCGATTCCAATTTTTGCCACGAAACTTGAAAAGTTGTACGAGAGTTGGAACAGGGTCCACTCAGCCCCGGAGATCAACTGAGTAAAGGAGGAGGGGTTCGGTTCCCACTTCAACCATCCTCGAACCTGTTTTCCGTGGTTCCCACTTCTCCTCCAGGCAAATGCCGAGATGGTACCTAACTTAAGGCCACGGCCGCTTCCTTCCCTCTTCCTTCTGTAACTCAAGGTACTGATAATCCTTCCCAGTTGTTTCCCCGACCCAATGTTTCACACTCCAGGACACTGCCCTTTAGGCGGTAGACGTGGGATCCCACGCTGAGTCCGAGGGAAACACCAACCCTGGAGTGTAAACGGATTAAGAAAGGAGGAAAGGGAGAAAGAAAGAATGAAATAAAGAAATAAAGAAATAATAATAATAATAATAATAATAATAATAATAATAATAATAATAATAATAATAATAATAATAATAATTGTACCGGTAGGTACACCTCTACGCCGCACATTTAAATCTTGCGCCAATTAAAACTCCTCTACAGGAGAAACACAGAACTTGGAACTAAATCTACTTAAACTACTACTAAATCTACTTAAACTTTTCCTCAGAAGATGTCACGTCCTTAATTTTGTGATGGTGAAGTGTCTAGTACTGTACAAAATTCTACGCGTTTTGTTTACCATTTATCAGGAAGTTTGGACTTTCTGCAACTGATGTCACTACAAGAACTATGATCATGCACCCTGCATTAAATTGAAAAATCTGAATATCTGCATTTAAAATGGAATTTATGAAAGTTAACATTCATTAAATAAAATACACAATCGTCGAACCCTGGACTCACACTTACTTCTTACCTGCTTACTTACACATACGTTATTTGAAGGGCGCCAGCTACCACTCAGTGCAGCAATAATAGAATGAGAATCTTGACTATCTCTAGGGTGTGGGGTAATAAGCTTACTTTTGACAACATACCATATAATTTCTGGGAAGAGGAGATTGGCGTTCGGTTTCCCCATTAATTTTGAGGTTAAGATATTTTACTGTCATTGAAATAAAACTATGAATTCATTTGATAGAACAAAATATATTCTTTAAATAATATATAAAAAATAGTGAGTCTTGTTGCGATAAAACAGATGAGAATATGAAATTATGACATTGCAAGTGAAAGAAACTAGGCATGAATCTGAATTCTTCTTGACCGGACATTTAACAATTTATACAAAATTTATGCCTCACTGTTTCACTTGACTGTAGCCTACCTTCAACACTTTGAGTGTAATTACGACGTATTCCTTAAATCTGGTGTTTACTGTAGATGTGTCACGCCTAATTTGGTGATGTATCCATGTGACTGCTTCTTCTCCATATCATATGACTTCTTTGTAAGTCTGGATGGTATTACTTCATTGCAAGTGGTATCCTTCGATGACTCCATGGTAAGCCTTTGCGTCCGTATCTTCAACTAGGTGACCGAACAACTTTGGCCTCACTCTCTCAATGACCAAAGACTAATGCCTCACTGAGTCTTCTCCATCTCGATCCCTTAATGACCAACTGTGGCCTCTGCTTCCAGTAGAATAATAACTGTCCACTTATCCATTTGACTTCTTCACTGTTCATCTTCCGTTTAACTAATGACTGACGCTACAATATGCAGCCGCCTTATATAGGCGTTGCATGGCACACCTACGTAACCTCCAGAAATAACAATGACCTACTCCCACATACGCGACAAGTATTACATGTAATGGTGAAATCCCCTAGCGCGGCTGAGTATCTGAGCGCACTGCTAAATGCTCACGATGACGTAGCCATGACGTGGCGATGACTTGACAGAATAACCAGCAGTATTGCACAATGTAACGATATCACACTCAACATCTGATATATAACAATTCTCACTGTACATGTCTTGAGTGTTATTCTACACATACGTATGTATGGATACATCTAAGTACAATCCTGCAAGCGACAAGCATTGCAAAATTGAATTGAATAAGAATGATAATTACAATAATAGTAATAATATCACAGATAAAATAATAATAATAATAATAATAATAATAATAATAATAATAATAATAATAAAAATAATTGGTACGGAGATCTCCGTGGTAGTTAGAGGTGAAAGAAGGTGCGGGCCGGAATAGGTCTCAAACTACAAAATTAAAGTTAATTTAAAAATTTAACAAAGGTTATATTTTCTTTTCAAAATCAATCAATAACAAAGTATAACAGGTACCAAGTAGCAGATCAACAAATTAACAATTTACAGTTCGTTACAAGATTTGGGCTTCGAGCCCCAAGTTTAATTTCTGAGCTCTCAGCTCACAACCACAATTGCTAAAGGGCAGAAAACCCCTAAATACAAGGAGCACTTGCTCCCAGCTATTAACCTCAAGCCTCTCTAAGGCACCTTTACCACAACACCATAACGAGCTGACCCGCTCTCGATCTTTCAAGCCTATCAAGGCAGTAACAGACTCTTATCCAAACTGCCATCAAGGCATACAAAGAAACAGGTGTATTTAATACCCAACCCACAGGGCCTTCGCATGAACAAAACTAAACATCAGGTTAAGTTATTGGCCCAAAGTACAGAAGGAATTGGAGGCGTGAACTTGCACTCCTAAATACACTTTTAAAACCTAAGTGGCTCTAGGCCGAAACACAGGGGCTAATCCCAAGCTAAGGAGGTGACCCGTATGAGAAAACTTTAATATTTTAAGGAAGAGAAGAAACGGTTATGAAAACGTAGTCACCTCAATTTCAAAATGAAGGGGAGTTCGAGAGGGTAAAGCACTCTCTATCCCCGCTTTACAGTAAAATAAATTTGTAGATTTTACATAGACAGAAAAGAATTTACATTTTAAAAAGGTAGGTTACAAACTAAAGGTTTCGAACCCTCCCCGAGAGTTAAACTGCTGAGCTAGCAAGAAATGAAGATGTTAACAGGCCATTACCTTGTAGAAGAACTGCTGTTTGAAGAAAGAGGCGCTTCCCGCCCCCTGCTACATTTCCACACACACTAAGTTAGATATTACTGAAGTGGCACGGAGACAAGAAAATCACCAGTTTTTATACCCTCGTGGAAAATTCGAGACCTTTCAGGAATGATTAGACACACCCCCTCAATTTTATTGGATAGCTAAAAGTTACACATCTACATCGAAAAAGAAAGACACTATTGGTCAGAAATTAATTACAAAAATTAGTGATTGGTCAAATTCAAAACAGACGGAAAGAAAGGATAACTGTTGCCAACCCACCAACCACAGAACAAAATTTAGTAAAAACAAAACTTAGGAATACAATATTTCTTCAGGAGAGTACATTCCTTTACACCAGAGTGCGTTATCATAGTTTTTGGCAGAGATATCTGTTAGAGAATGTCCAAACTTCTTGATACGGAGCAAACAAACACAAATCGAAATAGACACAGTTCAGAACACTTCAAAACTACCAAATTTACAGTAGGGACCTCTTCCGAGAAACCGTTGAATTAATACCGTTTGTTAAAGTTCAGGCTTTCTGCTGTAGAGGAGTTTCAACTGGCGCAATATTTGAACTAGCGGCTTGGAGGTGTACCGCCCAGTACAATACTACTACTACTACTACTAATAATAATCTTTTTTGTCTGTACATTGCTCAGAATTTGAAAAGAATGGTATTTCTGTATCGGTCATGTTCACAGTAACCAGGAAATGCACTTTTTACTTTTCCGTAATTTCTGTCTGTCTGTCTGTCTGTCTGCCTGTCTGTCTGTATGTATGTATGTATGTATGTATGTATGTATGTATGTACACGCATCACTAGAAAACGGCCAAAGAGAATTTAATGAAAATCGGTACGCATAGTCGGGGAATAAGTCGCTACAATCTAGGCCATAAATAATAGTATTCACGCTCATAGAAATGGCAGTTTAGGGGAAGGCCTAAAATTTAAATTTTCAAATATTTATGTTTTTAGTAGTCCTATCTTCATAAAAATTGGTATGCAGAGTCGAAGAATACGTCGCTACAATCTAGCCTATGAATAATTTTATTCACGCTGAGTGAAATGGTAGTTTAGGGGAAGGCCTAAAATTTAATTTTTATTAGTGGTCCTATTTCATTGAAAATTGGTATGCAAAGTCGGAGAATAAGCCACTACAATTTAAGCTATAATTTTATTTACGCTGAGTGAAATGGTAGTTTAGGGTAAGGCCTATATGTAATTCTCAAATATTTATATTATTAGTTGTCGTATCGATAAAAACTACATAACCAAAGTTATAGAGAATTACATTTACGACCATTTATGTCTTATACATTTTTACCGTACCGGCCTTGATAACACAGATATTCATTAATTTGTATTTTTGTTGCTAAGTCCATGTCAACGCCGAGCCACGAGAAAATGGGTTAACAGAATTTAATGAAAATCGGTATATAGAGTCGGGGAATAAGAAACTACAGTCTAAGCTGTAAACAATTTTATTCATCCTGGATGAAATTGTAGTTTAGGGGTGGGTGCCTAAAATGTAATTTTTAAATACCAATGTTATTGGTCCTATCGAAAAGTACTATATAAAAAAATTATAGAGAATACCATTTCTGATCATTTATCTTTTATTCAGTTTTATCCTACCGACTATGATTAGAGTGGTATTTTAGAGTCGGAAGAAAACGAAATGTGAAGTTCTATAATATTTAAAGTGCATAACATTGATCAACAATAACATTACATTGACCATTGTTTATTGTGATGTCCTTTGTCTCTTATGCTGCCTCTTAACTTCGATAGATGGGATTAATGCTGCGTACCGAGTATAACAACCTGACTGAATATTGGCGGGGAATAGCCGGGGAGTTAGAAAACTTTCTTCTTTAGCATGCCATTCCTCTGGTTTATACATTTTCTGATACAGTTGGTACGTAACATACTGGATCATCATAGTATTTCAGCTATTCGATCCCTACTCTGACGCACTGTTTTGAATGAGCAGTGTGCATACTTAAGGCAGAGACTCACTTAGTGGTAGTAGTAGGGCCTGGTCTAGAATAACAATTTAGCCCTTTTCCAAATTATAGCACCACAATATTCACTAAATAACTCAAAATTCAACTCTGAAAAGAGTCCTTTCTTAAGAAAAGCTTCTTTCTCTTCACTTTTATTAAATTCGACATTCAATTTATTCCAAACTAGCAGTGAAGAGGGGGTTTCTCTTCTGGCTTGGAGAAAATTTTTTCCGTCGCCAGTGTAGTGAATTGTAATTTTCCGACTCATCGGGTACTCCTAGGAAACAGAATAGTAATTGGGCATAGTTTTTGCCCTGGGAGTCTCCACTATTCGACCCTCTCCCCGCCGAAGAGTGTTCACGGATCACGGCTGTCTGTGGTTTGGTCATTCCAGGTCTGGAACTTTGGACTGTTAGATCGGCAGCGTAATCCTGTTCGTTAAAAGTGAGAAAATGTGTGGTGTTTCATTTGAACGAGTATTTCGTAATATGAAAGCAATGCTTTAAATCGCGCCATTCCTATTGCCGTCATTGTATGTTCATTTCAGTTGGGAAAACCACTAAGACAGTCTTTCTGAGGATGTAAAAAGGCATTTATAATGAAAAAAACCCAACCTGATTGTGACCGATGGTATGAAATTGGGTCTACCATTACAGTGAAAATTCCCTTAGTCTTCATATGAGAAAAGATGTTGACTTCCCGTCGCGTTTCTAGGGTAATATTAAGAGCTATACAATTTAAGACAATCTTGTTCACAACGTGTACACTACCTGATCTAGAATTCTGTGTACAATGTAGAATTCTGTAGCGAAGCACGGGTACATCAGCTAGTAATAATAATAAAAATACAGATATCATCTTGTAACGGGATTTGAACCGTTACTCCTGGTGCAAATTGAAGGAACGTTTTTGAAGAAATTTTGTAATCATAAGTTTTTCTTTTACTAAATTTCGTTCATTCATTTTTGGGTTGGCAATATTTATCCTTTCTTTTCGCCTGTTTTGAATTTAATCTATCAAGTATTTCTGTAATTAATTTCCGACCAATCACGTATTTAATCTTCGATTTTGAGTGTAAATTTTATATCCTCCTATATAATTCTGTGGGTGTGTCTTGATTATTCATGAAAGGTCTCGAACTTTCCCCGAGGGTTTATAAACTGCGGATTTGATGTCTCATACCGGTCTAGTGCTCGACCTTCAGAGCAAGTCGTGCAGTTTCAAATTTGCTAGTAATTGTAAAATCCCCTTACTAAAATGTAATTCTGTGTCATGTTCATCTGTTTCGCCTACCCAGGATGAGATGTTGTTAGATCTTAGACATCTACCTGAGGAGCAGGCTGAGAGTATTCGTAAGTTGTGTCAGTCGTTTCCAGATGTTTTTTTCTGATACTGTTGGTGTCACTGACCTTATCGAATACAAGATTGAGGTTATGGATTCAATCCCCGCTAAGTTTCCACCTTATAGGCTATCCCCGCCTAAAATGAAGGCTCTGAAGGAGATCATCGATCAAATGCTAAAAGATGGTATAATTCGACCCTCCAAGTCGGCGTACTCATCGCCTATTTTCCTAGTTCCGAAACCCCAAGGTGGCTTCAGGCCTGTGATTGACCATAGGGCTTTAAATCGGAAGGTGGTGTTACAATCGGTGCCTCTTCCCGACCATCACTCATGTTTTCCTTGGTTTCGGAAAGCTAATTTCTTCAGCATCTTAGACCTTAATCAGGCGTATAATAAAATCCCCCTAGCCGAAGAATACAAGCATCTCACAGCTTTCGGCACTGATTGGAACTTGTATGAGTACAACCGCGTGCCTTTCGTGTTCCCCACGGGGGCAGCCGTGCTAACGTCCTGCTAGATAGGGTCTTCTCTGACATCAAATTTGAATACTTATACCATTAGCTTGATGATGCCGTCGTATTTTCTGAGACCTTTGAGGAACACCTAATTCATTTGAAAGCGGTCCTTAATCGCCTTCGTAAGGCAGAGTTAACTGTGAAGTGGTCTAAGGTTGCTTTTGCTAAGTCTTCCATGTCATTCCTAGGGCATATTGTGTCGCCCGACGGTGTTGCTGTTGATCATTCTAGAACACAGGCCATCCGGGATTTCAAGCCTCCTAAGGACATCAAAGGTATTGCCAGATTCATCGGCATGGTGAATTTCTTCAGGAAATTTATTCCTAACTTCGCTGACAGAGCGGCGCCCTTGACTTACTTCGTAGGAAAGGCGTCAAATTTGAGTGGAGGCCTTCTCAACAAGCCGCTTTCGAAGACCTGAAATTAGCTCTTTGTAATGCCCCTATTCTTGCTATGCCTGATTTCTCGAAGAAATTCATTGTTGAAACCGACGCGTCGTCATCGGCGGTGGCCGCTGTGCTTCTTCAAGAGACTGAACTTGGAAGACGACCCATCGCCTATGCATCTAGGACAATATCGGCTCAAGAAGCCAAATATTCCATCTATGAACTTTTAGGGTTGGCAGTCTTATTTGCACTAGAGAAATTCCGCCTCCATCTGGAACACGTCTAATTCGACTTGGAAACAGATAACCAAGCCTTATGCTGGATCCTAGCTAGGCTGCGTCGTACTGGTCGTATAGCCCGATGGGCCATCAGGTTTTCTGCTTTCCAGTTTGATGTCAGGCACATTAGAGGATCGGAAAATGTTGTTGCGGATGGATTAAGCCGCATGTTTGCTCATGATGTGGAGACCTCTGAACAGGAAGATAGTTCTTCTCTTCCCGAGTCCATACCTCCTGGTGTAAATGCCATTCTTACTGATGCCCACACGTTGTTTAGAGATATTGAAAAATATCATCGTGAAGATCCAGTGCTGTCTCCTATTATGGAAACCCTTTGTTCTGGGGAACATGTCGTCCCTTATGTGTTGAGGAATGGAGTTTTATGTTGCCCGGCGAGGCATGAAAAAAAAAATGAAATTTGTGGTTCCAGCGGTTCTTGTACCCATGATCTTCAAGTATTACCATGAGACCCCATTAGGGGGGCATTTAGGCATCTTCAAAACTCGAGAAAAAATCCGAGAGGTGTTTACCTGGAAAGGTATGGACGGTGAAATTCGAGAATTAGTAAAAGCTTGTAAATCATGTTTGCTCAGTAAACCCACATTGTCTACTAAGCTAGGTCTTCTAACTACCTTCTCATCAAGCGTCGCGCCCCATGGAACTCCTCTATATCGACAACGTAGGACCCTTCCCCCAATCTAAGCGGAATGCCAACAAATTCATTCTTGTGTGTGTAGATGGTTTCACCATATTTTCCTGGTTATTTCCGACTAAGCAGGCTACCGCTCTGTCCACCATTTCTTGTTTAAATACCATCTTTGCTTCTTTTGGTCCGTGTCAATACGTAGTTTCTGATAATGCTAAGGTATTTACCTTCCGTAAATTCTGTTTTGATCTGTCCATCTCTCATGTAACTACTTCGGCGTATTATACTGAACCATCTCTGGCTGAGCGGGTCAATCGTAATCTGAGATCGGCGCTCATTGTATTTCATCATGATGATCATTCCGGATGGGATACGTCCCTGCATTGGTTGGTATTCGCTTTGAATTCGGTTGTTCATGAGTCCCACAAGTTCACTCCTGCTTCCTTGATGTTTAAATTTGTACCTAACACGCCGCTCTCTAACCTTTGGTCACTTAATGATATTCTACCAGAGACAATAGATCCCGATAATATCAGAGATCTATGGAAGAAGGCTGAGGTCAATCTTAAAGCTTCTCACCAAAAGGTTAGGGAAAGATATGATCGTGGACGGAGACCCACCAATCTAAAAATAGGAGATCAAGTCATGGTTAAAAATTTTATTCCCGCGGGCAAGCTCGCCCCCAGATTTCATGGGCCGTGCATCATTCTAGATTTCCTGACTCCGGTTATATTATTAGTGATCAATCCAGCCACAGAGAGGATCTTTAGAGTCCACATCTCCCAAGTTAATCCTGTATAATTCGGTTTTTGTTCATTGCCCCTAAACTTTAGCAGGAGCTTAGAAGGTTATATATTTTTTTTACTTTAAGGCCTTCTGCACTATCGTTTCCTTTCTTTATGTATGTGAATTGTATGTGCGATCTTTCCCTATGGTTTTCTTGCTATCAGTTCCTGAGTGGCCATTACCAAGCCCCCGCCTCCTGCAGATCCACACCGTGGCACGTAATGCCTTCCACGTCGCCCAGTCCTCAGCATCACCAATAAAGATCGTACCCTCTATTCTCAAGTCACCAACAACACTTTTCTGTCGCCGAGATCTTACTGTTTCAGCGTCCCCGCAGCCGTTCGTCGCCGTACCGCCACTGAGGTAGGGTACGGGACCATTCCACTCCCGTAATGTCTACCTGTGTACGGCGCGCCGGAGTCCATCTCCCGGCAAAGGCTGAAGTGCGGCGCACCAACCGCCAACTCATCTGGGGACTGTTAATACACTTCTGATCTGCGGCGTCCTTCATGACGACTACCCCTCTCATAGTAGCGGGAGAGGTGTATCTGAGGGTACTTGAGGGGTCCGGGCAACCTCAACTCGATATCGGCAGCGGCGGTAGGTCTTGCCGTCAAAATTATCAACATGTATTTCACAGTATACTGCAACAAAAACACTCTAAAGTTGGAGTTTTACTAATTTCTACTTATCAACAAAAAATTTGGAAATTTTCCTAGAAGTTATATATTTTTCAATCTTTTTCTGTGTCATCCCTCGGAAGGACATTTGGGAGGGGGAGGTCTGTACCGGGAGGTACACCTCTACGCCGCACATTTAAATCTTGCGCCAATTAAAACTCCTCTACAGGAGAAACACAGAACTTGGAACTAAATCTACTTAAACTACTACTAAATCTACTTAAACATTTCCTCAGAAATGTCACCTCCTTAATTTTGTGATGGTGAAGTGTCCAGCACTGTATAAAATTCTACGCGTTTTGTTTACCATTTATCAGGAAGTTTGGACTTTCTGCAACTGATGTCACGGCAAGGACTATGATCATGCACCCTGGTACGAAGTGTAGGAACTTTTTTGAAGAAATTTTGTATTCATAAGTTTCTCCTTTACTAAATTTCGTTCATTCATTTTTAGGTTGGCAATATTTATCCTTCCTTTCCGCCTGTTTTGAATTGAACCAATCAAGAATTTCTGTAATTAATTTTCAACCAATCACGTATTTATTCTTCGATTTTGAGTGTAAATTTTGTATCCTCCTATAAAATTCTGTGGGTGTGTCTTGATTATTCATGAAAGGTCTCGAACTGCGGATTTTCACGGCTCTTGGCCACTTGATCAACATCTAACTAAGTGTGTGTATGTGAAGCAGGAGGAGGGAGGTGCCTCTTTCATCAGGCAGCAGGTTTTCAGCAAGGTAATGGCCGTTTAACATCTTTATTTCTTGCTAGCTCAGCAGTTTAACCCGCGGGAAATGTCCGAAACTTTTACTATCTAACCTACTTTTCTAAAAATGAAGTTATCTGCCGGCTTATGTAAAAACTTCATAAAATCTGCAACTGTATTCGGGGATAGAGAGTGATTTACCCTCTCGAGCTCCTCTTCATATTGGTTTGATGTGACTTCGTTTTGTAACTGGTTTTCTTCCTTTCTGTAATGTCTTACATTATTCTTATACGAGTCACCTCCCTAGTTTGGGAATAGCCCCTGTTTCATCGGCCTAGTCCCTTTTAGGTTTCAAGAATGCATATTTAGGAGTGCAAGTACACGCCTCCATTTAACTTGGTATTCCGGGCCATATACTTAACCTGTTCTTTTTCTGCTAAGGCCCAGCAGGTTGGGTACCAGATACCCCCGTTTCATTTGTATAAGTTGTGCTTTGATGGCAAGTAATTGTAAAGTCTGATGTTGCCTTGAGTAGGCTTGTGAACTGAGAGCACGTTAGCACTGTTTCAAGTGTTGTAATAGTGCCTCTGGGAGGCCTGAAATTGTCATTGTTGGAGCTAGTGCTCCATGTATTGGGGATTTTCTGCCCTGGCCTTAAAATTTGTGCTTTCGTAAAATAGAGCTAAGAGCTCAAAATTGTTAAACTAGGAACGTGTATCCCAAGAGTGTAAAATTCACTAAAATTGGGATCTTTCTTGCCTTGTTTCTAGTTTGTCATTGTACCTGATATATTATTGAGTTCACTTAGTGAAAGATTGTTAAGTTTGAAATTCTAAAAAAAGAAAAGAAAATATAACCTTGGTTAAAGTTTTAAATTCCATTCTTGACTTTGTAGTTAGACCCGTTCACCCCGGCAGCTTCTTTCACTTCTGCATCCACAGGTAACCCCGTAACAAGTGGTAACAGAGCGTGGTTGAATGGGTCTCAATTATGTCCCTTTTGACGGCTAAACATAGCATTCGGATCGAACTCTAAGAATTTTCTCAGTCGCTGGAATTTTCTAAACTTATAAGTTCTGTCAACATGTCCGGCCCTCGCGAAGTCCTCCATCCCGGCTACTTGCGCAACGAGGAATTAATTTATGAATTAGCTATCAGAAATGTTCAATCTGGAGGCACGGTTGCGGTCGATACCACTAAGCTTAAGGAATCTCAAGACTTGCCTATTAGTATCCCAACTTTGGGAGAGAAGGACATTGATGAGGCGCTCTCCACTATCACGGACAACACTACGGAGCTAGCATCTACTATAGTTAGTTTTTTGAAGTAAGTGATCCATCTCCAAATCAACTTAAAAGAGTGCAGGCTAGGTTATACCATTTTTATAATAGGGTGAGTGATCTATTGTCTCTTAAGTTAAACGACGTTCAGGGTAAGGAGGCAAGTAATCTTGTTGAACACCTTTCTAATATGTCCAGTAAAGATAGTCAATTGTTAACTGGGTCTCCTACTCCCAACTCCGACCAAGTCACTGTTGTAAACATCGTATGTGACTTGTCCAAGAACGTAGAAAGCAGAAAATCCGTGGCAACTCAACAAACTTCTTCCCCATTTTGGAATGAGTCTGATCGTCGCACCTCCATTCCACCTTTCTTTTTAAATAATGCTGTGTCTGAAGCTTCTTCACCCCCTAGGCCATTACCTGTTATGTCACCTGGCTTTGGTAGTTTGCCTCATCCGTTGGCTATGTTGCTTAGAGGAACTTCTAAATTCTCGATCAATTCTACCAGTGATGTCATTTCATTTTTAAGATTTTTAGTGGTTTTTCAGGATCACGTTCTTGTGTTTTCGCTTTCCCCTTTTCAAATTCTTCAGATTATTTAACCTTACTCCATTGGTGTCCTCTCAGACAAAATAGTCAGAGCCATAGCTGAACAATCCTCTATAGAAGATTTCCACGCCCATCTGCTAGCTAATTTCATTCCGGCCCGAGCTAGGTCATCACTAATTCAAAAGTATTATTACCGAGTACAGCGACTGGATGATAATCTTGCCGACTTCATCCAGGACATTAAGTTCTACACAAGGGTATTTGCTCTTAATTTCCCAGAAGATCAAATTGTGCAGGCCATTGTGGAAGGCATTTCCCCACCCTACAAGTCATACTTGTGTTCTGCGTCGCGCCCGCAAACGTTTGCTGCGTTAGAAACTATGGCTGTCTCAGCCGAAGGAGTTAGGAATGCCGACACATTACGTGTCGCTAGGGAGCCCCCTTCGTCTTCAAGTAATTTTCGGCCTCCACATCGCCGAACTTCCACGACCCGCAAATGTTTTGCTTGTGGGTCGGCAGATCATCTCCGGAACAAGTGTCCTTTGATTAAATCCAGTGGGACTAAGAACGGAGCAGGGTCATCCCAAGGCTGTTTCAAGTGTGGCTCATTTAATCACATTGCCATGAATTGCCCTAATGCCAATAGCACCCCCTCCTGTTCAACTTCTGGTGCAACTTCCACCAACGCAAATAATCAAAAGTGACTAGTGCCATCGGCTGAGTCCGTGTGTGCATCTTTTCACGGCTCAGCCCCGGTCAAAGCCTCTGAAAGCCCGGAACAGGGTAGCAGGTCTTCCAACTCCGCATTGGAATGCCCCAGAGAATGTCTTAGGATTGCGGTGGAGTCCCCCGCACTTGTACCTTTTCTCAACATTGAGTTGAACAATGAACCGATTACCGCTCTATTAGACTCTGGAAGTGTGTGTTCCATTATTTCGGCTGAATGGTACTCAAAATTAAAATCCGTCTGTAAATTTTCTGATCATTGTTCGTCTTCGGTTCAATGCGTCTCGGCTAATTCTTCGCCATTAGAAATTTTTGGTTTCACCTTTGCCAAAATTCGGATTTCCACATTTACTTGGAAAGTTAAACTCTTCGTGGCTAAGCACTAAAATTTGTGCTTTGGTAAAATAGAGCTAAGAGCTCAAAATTGTAAAACTAGGGGCGTGTAACCCAAGAGTGTAAAAATCACTAAAATTGGGATCTTTCTTTCTTGTTTCTAGTTTGTCATTGTACCTGATATATTATTGTGTTCACTTAGTGAAGATTGTTAAGTTTGAAATTCAAAAAAAGAAAAGAAAATATAACCTTGGTTTAAGTTTTAAATTCCATTGTTGACTTTGTAGTTAGACCCGTTCACCCCGGCACCTTCTTGGTTAAACAAAGTTGTAAACTTTCACCTTTGCTGTTTGTAATTTACATGGATCATCTGCTGCAAGGTATAAAATGGCAGGGAGGGATTCAGTTAGGTGGAAATGTAGTAAGCAGTCTGGCCTATGCTGACGACTTGGTCGTAATGGCTGATTGTGCCGAAAGCCTGCAGTCTAATATCTTGGAACTTGAAAATATGCGCAAAGAGTATGGCATGAAATTTAGCCTTTCGAAGACTAAATTGATGTCAGTAGGTAAGAAATTCAACAGAACTGAGTGTCAGATTTGCGATACAAAGCTAGAACAGGTAGATAATTTCAAGTATTTAGGTTGTGTGTTCTCCCAGGGTGGTAATATAGTAAGTGAGATTGAATCAAGGTGTAGTAAAGCTAATGCAATGAGCTCGCAGTTGCGATCAACAGTATTCTGTAAGAAGGAAATCAGCTCCCAGACGAAACTATCTTTACATCGGTTAGTTTTCAGACCAATATTGCTTTACGGGAGTGAAATCTGGGAGGACTCAGGATTTCTTATTCATATGTTAGAACTAACAGACATGAAAGTAGCGAGAATGATTGCTGGTACAAACAGGTGGGAACAATGGCAGGGGGTACTCGGAATGAGGAGATAGAGGTTCATTTAGGAATGAACTTGATGGATGAAGCTGTACGCATAACCCGGCTTCGGTGGTGGGGTCATGTGAGGCGAATAGAGGAGGATAGGTTACCTAGGAGAATAACGGACTCTATTAAGCAGTAGAGGGAGACCAAGACGACGATGGTTAGACTCAGTTTCTAACGATTTAAACATAAGAGGTTTAGAATTAAATGTGGCCACAGCACTAGTTGCAAATAGAGGATTGTGGCGACGTTTAGTAAATTCACAGAGGCTTGCAGAATGAACGCTGAAAGGCATAACAGTCTATAATGATAATGAATGAATGAATGAATGGATGAATGCATAAATATATAATCACTGTGTGAGGTTTTCGTATTTCTGTCCATCCTGACTGAACGTTATTGCTAGTCTGGACTGGAAGATTTAGGTGATCACGCAGTCCAGATTAATAATAATAATATTAATAATAATAATAATAATAAAGCACTCGATACCGCACCGCTGAAACCTAAGGTGTGGCTGCGCTTCGTAGATGACACCTTTGTGATCTGGAGCCACGGAAAGGAAAAACTACAGCTGTTTCTACAGCATCTGAATAGTATTAACAACAGTATTCAGTTCACTATGGAGACAGAAAACGAGGAAAAGCTCCCTTTCCTCGATGTTCTGGTAATGAAGACTTCCGATTTAAACTTGGGACACACAGTATACCGCAAGCCGACCCACACAGACCCCTATCTTCAGAAGACGTCCAACCACCACCCACGACAAAAATACGGAGTGATTAAGACGCTAGCCGACCGTGCTAAGAGAATTTGTCAACCTCAGCACTTAAACGAAGAACTCAGCCACCTCAACAGGGCCCTACTCACTAACGGGTACAGCCCTAAAGATATTCAGCGAGCACTCCATCCCAGACGTCCAACAACCAGGAAAAAAGAAGAGGAGCGGATGGCAGCTAGAGCCTTTCTGCCGTATATCGATAAAGTAACTGACAGAATAGGGAGGCTACTGGAGTCCCATGGGGTTAAAACCATATACAGGCCGACGAAGAAAATCCAGGAACTGCTTAGGTCTGCCAAACACAAGCGCCATCCTCTCTCCACAGCAGGTGTCTACAAGATCCCGTGCAGCTGCGGCCAGGTATACATAGGGACTACCAAACGCAGCATCGCCACACGACTGAAGGAGCATAACAGACATAGCCGGCTGGGACAGACGGATAGATCATCAGTCGCTGAACACTCGCTGCTAGCAGGCCATGACATACAGTACAACAACACCGAAGTACCGTCAACTACCGAAGTACTGTCAACTACTGTGTCTTATCACGCCCGGCTACAGAGGGAAGCCATTGAAATCCTAAAGCATACCAACAGCTTCAACCGTAAGGAGGAATCTGAACGGGTGAACAAAGCCTGGTTTCCAGTCTTGAAAGCTCTAACCCTGAAGGACACGATAGCCGCGGCAGACCAGAAGAAAGCAACGGGTGATCGGCTGCCTGTCTCCGCCAAAGCAGGTCAGTGTACATCGGGCTCCCTAACGCTTCAACCATTGGCCGAAGAACAGCCACGTTGTGCTAACTGCAAGGAACAGCACACCGCTAGTTACCGAGGCTGTCCTGTTTACCTGCGTATCCTGTCACAGGAACAGAACCGCCTACCCTCAGCTAAGAAAGGTGCCTCCGGACTCACCCCATTACCAGGCCTGCCAAACTTCGAGCTAACATCTCATTCGCTAATGCTACCAACCCCTCAGGGCCAGTGGTTCACCAACCTACTGTTCCCTCCAGCCCCGCCCCGCCAGCTCTTACGAGAGACAACTTTCCCGACCTTCCCTCTTCAACTGCCCCCCCTTCCTCAGCGAGCCTCCCCCCCAACCCCATTGCACAAATTTCTGACGTTATGGAAATCCTCAAGCTCTTCAAGGACCAATCGTTCCGTGACATTATTTCTCTCATCAAAACCACCCTCCAGAAGCTAAAACAAGCCTCCTCCCCTGCAGATAAATTGGAAATAATTATGTCCGCCATACTATCTTTCTGCGATTAATGGCCCCTACCAGCAGACAAACGCGCCCTAAACAGTTGAGGGTCCTCGTCTGGAAAGCCGAAGGCATCCAGAGGGACACCCTCGAACTCTCAGAATACCTCGGAGAAGAGAGTATCGATATTGTCCTTGTCTGCGAGACCTGGCTGAAACCTGAATTGTCGGCTCGTATTAGCAACTTTATCTGCTACAGAGATGATAGGCCCAACCGCATTCGTGGAGGCACTTGTATTTACGTGAGGCATAACCTCACTCACCACCGTATTCCCACCCCCAACAACCTTACTGGTCTGGAAGCTACGACAATCCAGGTTCTCACCCACCGAGGACCCCTCAACCTTACGGCGTGTTATATCTCTCCAGATGCAGCGTTCGACCCGCTAGACCTGGACCGTATTATAGACATGGGGGTTCCCACTGTCCTGGCGGGGGATTTTAATGCCAAGAACCCCCGCTGGAACAGCCGGATCACCACCACCAGGGGCAAACAACTCGCCCAGTACTGTGACCGGAACCATCTTGCGACCCACGGCCCTGATCGCCCCACTCACTTCCCCCACAACCCCAATCATCGGCCTGACACCCTGGATATTGCCATTTCTCATAGACTTCACCAGTTTATTCAGCTCACTACCCTAGACCTTTTCGACTCCGACCATAAACCTGTCCTCATGCCTTTAGATTCATCCCCCAATTATACACCCATTTTCATCCCTATCTATAACCGAAAAATTAATTGGAACACTTACCGTACCGAGCTATCTGATACAATTAATGGCAATCCCAGTGTGAAAGGTCCGGCTGACATTGACAATTTGGCCCTCCAGATTTCTACCTCCATTACCAGCGCTGCCCAGGCCGCCGCAGAGGGACCCAGCGTCGTACAACGCAGGAAAGACAGGCTCCCCTCGGCGATCCTGGCACAAATAAAAATCAAAAACCGCATCCGTAAGTTATGGCATTTGACCAGGGACCCTTATCTTAAAAGCAGATTGAACCGGGCCAAAAGGAACCTCCAGGTCATGATCTTAAACCACAGGACATCTGCGTGGCGGTCAAGACTGGCGGGTCTGAGCGCTGCCGACAACTCCCTCCACAGGTTGGCACGCAAATTTACCCGTACCGGGACTGGCATACCCACCCTCCATGGTAGAAATGGAATGGCCTACTCTGACAAGGACAAGGCCGACGCGCTGGCGGACACGTTTGAGAGCGCGTGCACGCCCAACGTCGAGCCTTGCGATGACAATTTCATTGATCACGTAGAATCCGAAAACGAACTTCACGCCACTGACGAGAACCACCTCCCTCCTGACTTCAAATTCATTACGCCAACTGAACTGTTCGCCGCCATAAAACAGCTTAAGAACAGGAAATCTCCCGGCCTTGATAACGTCTCAGCGTCCTTTCTTAAAAATCTCCCTAGGAAGGCGCTAACTTGCATTACCAAGCTCTTCAATGCGATCTTCCGGTACGGACACTTCCCGGCCTGCTGGAAGATCGCGAAAGTCATTATGATACCCAAACCAAACAAGGATAAAACTTTCCCTCAAAATTACCGACCTATCTCTCTACTTAGTATTATTTCCAAATTATTTGAAATCCTGTTCTTAAGCAGACTTAACTCTATCATTGACGACAAACACCTTATGTGCGAGGAACAGTTCGGATTCCGGCGAGGCCATTCCACTGTCCACCAATTAACTCGCCTAACTGAAGAGATAACTAAGAACTTCAACCATCGTCGACACACCGGAGTCTGTTTTCTCGACATTTCCCGTGCGTTCGACAAGGTTTGGCATGATGGACTTATCTACAAACTTAGGACATTAGGATCCCCCCCCTACGTTCTACGCCTACTGACGAGCTACCTAGCTGACAGAAAATTTCAGGTCCAGGTTGGCGCTGTACTGTCGGACCCCCGCCCCATCGAGGCTGGGGTGCCCCAGGGCAGCGTCATCTCACCAGTTATTTTCAACCTATACATGACTGACATGCCAAAACCCACGCAAGGGAAATTGTATTTATATGCAGACGATACTGCAATCTCCTCTGTCTCGTGGCAGGCACCTAAAGCTAAAGACTACCTCCAAGACTCCCTCTCCACCCTCGAGCCCTGGCTTGAGCAGTGGAGAATAAAAATTAATGTAGACAAAAGCAGTGCTACACTCTTCACCAAACGCCGTCCTGACACCCCCCCACCCCTGATGTTTTTTGGCGAAGTCATCAGGTGGACTAATAAAACTAAATACCTAGGTGTCACCCTAGACAGAGGACTCACATTTGCTGACCACATTAAAACTGTTGTTGCGCAAGCCAAAATGCGCCTTTTCCAAATTTTACCTCTGATAAATGCCGATAATGGGCTCAACATAGAAAACCGGCTCCTGCTATACAAGACGATGGTTAGACCCATCTTGGAATATGCCAGTCCCGTGTGGGGCATAGCAGCTAAGTCCCACCTGTCAGCGGTGCAGCGCGTACAGAACCGCGCGCTGCGCTCCCTGGCAGGCGCACTATGGTACGAAAGGAACGTCGACCTCCACGACACATATCAACTCCACACTCTTCAGTATAGGTCCGAACGGGCGGCCACAAAATTCTACAGTAAGCTTCATACTAACCCCAATCCCCTCATCTCCAATTTAGGAAATTACGACACCGAGGGCCTGCGCTACCGCAGACCCAAGGATGTCCTCCATACAACCATGTAATCAGACTCTTCACCCGTAATCGGGTCCAGGCCACACTCTGGCCAATCCGATCCTCAATCACACAATCCACACACCTCCACACCAATGCAGTCTCAGAATAATAGATTATGAAATAGCACTCAAGGCCTAAAATGTCGACGGGCTATAACCCCTCATCGGTCCCTGTGACCAATGAGAATTGTGGTACCAGCACTTCATTCCACTGAGAGCTTCGCTGCTATCGAAGTCAGTCGGAACCCTTGACAATGCCGAACGCAGTCTTCGGTGAAACATCGGGACATTCACTCGCTCCTGGACCACGGCCTACAAGCCCGGAAAACGCTGACATCAATTGTAACGCCGGCCGTGAAAGTCTACAGGCTGATAGTATTCGTAAGTTGTGTCAGTCATTTCTAGGGGTGTTCTCTGATACACTTGGTGTTACTGACCTTATTGAATACAAGATTGAGGTTACGGATTCGATTACAGTCCGGTTTCCACCTTATAGGCCGTCTCCACCTAAAATGAAAGCTTTGAAGGAAATCATAGATCAGATGTTTAAGGATGGTATCATTCGGCCCTCTAAGTCGGCGTATTCTTCGCCTATTTTTCTAGTCCCGAAACTCCAAGGTGGCTTCAGGCCTGTGATTGATTATAGGGCTCTCAATCGGAAGGTGGTGTTACAATCCGTGCCCCTTCCAGACCTTCACTCTTGTTTCTCTTGGTTTCGTAAAGCTAAGTTCTTCACCATGTTAGACCTTAATCAGGCGTATAATCAGATACCGCTTGCAGAGGAATCTAAACACCTGACAGCGTTTGCCACGGATTGGAACTTGTATGAATACAACCGCGTGCCTTTCGGGCTCCCCACGGTCGCAGCTGTGCTTACGAGACTGCTAGACAGGGTCTTCTCCGACATCAAATTTGGGTACTTGTATCATTACCTGGATGATGTCGTCGTATTTTCTGAGATCTTTGAAGAACACCTTGTTCATCTGAACGAGGTCTTAAGTCGCCTTCGTAAGACAGGGTTAACGGTGAAGTTGTCCAAGGTCGCATTCGCTAAGCCCTCCATGTCATTTCTAGGGCATATTGTGTCGCTCGAGGGTGCGGCAGTCGATCATTCTAGGACACAGGCCATCCGTGATCATCAAAGGGATTGCTAGGTTCATTGGTATGGTGAATTTCTTCAGGAAATTTATTCCAAATTTCGCCAATAGAGCGGCGCCCTTGAACTTACTTCGTAGGAAAGGCATCAAGTTTGAGTGGGGATCTTCGCAACAAGCAGCTTTTGAAGAACTCAAATTAGCTCTGTGTAATGCCCCTGTTCTTGCCATGCCTGATTTCTCTAAGAAATTCATCGTCCAAACCGACGCGTCGTCGTTGGCGGTAGCTGCAGTCCTTCTTCAAGAGACTGAACTAGGGAGGCTACCCATTGCTTATGCCTCTAGGACATTATCGGCCCAAGAATCCAAGTATTCCATCTACAAAATTGAAGGTTTAGCAGTTTTGTTTGCTCTAGAAAAGTTCCGCCTCTATCTGGAACATATCAAGTTCGACTTGGAGACAGACAACCAAGCCTTCAGTTGGGTCTTAGGTAGGCCGCGTCGTACTGGTCGCATAGCCCGCTGGGTCATAATAATTTCTGCCTTCCAATTTGACGTTAGGCATATTAGAGGTACTGAAAATGTTGTGGCAGACGGACTAAGCCGTATGTTTTCTAATGAGGTAGAGACCCCTGAACAGGTTGATCGTTCTTCAACCCCCGAGTCCATACTACCTGAGATTAATGCCATTCTAACAGATGCTCCCATGCTCTTTACGGATATTGAAAAATATCAACGTGAAGATCCGACGCTGGCCCCTATCATGGAAATCCATTCTTCTGAGGAACATGTCGTCCCTTATGTACTGAGGAATGGTGTTTTATATTGCCCGTCGAGGCATGATAAGATGATGAAAGTTGTGGTTCCAGCTGTTCTCGTGCCCATGATCTTCAAGTACTATCATGAGACCCCATTAGGGGGGCATTTAGGCATCTTCAGAACCCGTGAAAAGATCCGTGAAATGTTCATTTGGAAGGGTATGGACGGAGAAATCCGTGAATTAGTAAAAGCTTGTAAAACTTGTTGGCTTAGTAAACCCTCCATGTCCACTAAGCAAGTGCTCTTGTCTTCTCATCAAGCGTCGCGCCCCATGGAACGTCTTTATATCGACTTCGTAGGACCCTTCCCCCGGTCAAAGGGGAACGCCAACAAATTCATTTTTGTGTGTGTAGATGGCTTCACAAGATTTTCTTGGTTATTTCCGACTAAGCTGGCTACCGCTCAGTCCACCATTTCTTGTTTAAATTCCATCTTCGCTTCTTTTGGTCCGTGTCAATATATTGTTTCAGATAATGCTAAAGCTTTCACATCCAATCTCTTTCGTAAATTCTGTTTTGATCTGTCCATATCTCATGTGACTACTTCTGATTACTCTCCTCAACCATCTCTAGCTGAACGAGTCAATCGTAATCTGAGGTCGGCTCTTATTGCCTATCATCATGAAGATCATTCTAGGTGGGACACGTCCCTGCATTGGTTAGCTTTTGCTTTGAATTCGGCAGTTCATGAATCTCATAAGTTTACTCCAGCTTCTTTGATGTTCAAGTTTGTTCCCAACACGCCGCTCTCTAACTTTTGGTCTCCTAGTGATATTCTACACGAGACATTAGATCCAGATAATATTAGAGATCTTTGGAAGAAGGCCAAGGACAATCTTAAAATTTCTCATGAAAAGGTTAGGGAAAGATATGATCGTGGACGGAGGCCCACCAATCTTAAAATCTTAAAATTTCTCATGAAAATGTTAAGGAAAGATATGATCGTGGACGGAGGCCCACCAATTTAAAGGTTGGAGACCAAGTTATGGTCAAGAATTTTGTTCCCGCGGGCAAGCTTGCCCCCAGATTTCATGGGCCGTGTACCGTCTTGGATTTTTTTAACGCCGGTGACATTGTTAGTGAGCAACCCAGCCACCGAGAGAATCTTTAGTGTTCACCTGTCTCAGGTGAAACCTGTGTAATTTCCGTGCTAAAATTGTCTTTATAATTGTGTAAGAATCCGGAAGGTTATATTTTTGTTTCATTTTAAGGCCTTCTGCCCCTTATATTTTTACATTTGGTTGAATCTGCTTTGTATAAATGTTGTAAAACCCCCTCCGAGGGTACTCTGCTGTCCTCTCCATTCGGCAATTACCACGCTCCCGTCTCCTGCTAAAACACACCTGTGGCAAAATTATATAAAAGTTTCCACGCCGCTGGCCCCTCAGCCTCAACTCCTAGACGGTACCCTAAAAACATTATATTTCAAACAAAATTCTGCCGCCGAGATCTTACTGTTTCACTGTCCCCGCAGCCGTGCGGCGCCGTACCGCCACTGAGGTGGGGTACGGGCCCACTCCACTCCAGTGAGGACAGAGGAAAACCTGTGTACGGCGCGCCGGAGCCCTCCTTCCGGCCAAGGCTGATGTGCGGCGCACCACCCGCAAGCTACTTGTGGACTGTAACCAAAGTTCGCATCTGCGGCGTGCAGCTCGACTACCCCTCTCATAGTGCGGGAGAGCGGTATCTCAGGGTACTTGAGGGGTCCGAGCGGCCTCCTCTGGATACAAGCAGCGGCGGCAGGTCTTGCCGTCAAAAGTAATCGGCAACTAATGTACTCCTTCTGCTACATGGACTCTCTATTCGGCAATTTAATACTCCTTCAAATCATTATTTGGTGGATTTAGAAAAAATTTCCTTTCAGGAATTAAAGTTTTTGTCTTAATTCAACTACTACAAACATAGAGACCTTTCATCAAAATCTACTACAAATGGTTTACAACTGCACTTAATCTAGTCGTACCCACCTATATCAAACAACTTCTGAGACCTCCAACTACTGAAAAGTTATATTTTCCTCTTCTAAATTCTTCAATTCATCAGAGGAAAAAACAACTTGGACTTTGTTTTAAAACAACATTTTGTTTTCTTCGGTGTCACCCCTTGGAAGGATTTTTTTTTGGTGGGGGGGAAGTCTGTACCGGGCGGTACACCTCCAAGCCGCTAATTCAAATATTGCGCCAGTTGAAACTCCTCTACAGGAGAAAGCCTGAACTTTTACAAACTGAATTAACTCAACGGTTTTCAGGAAGATGTCACCCCTGTAAATTTTGTAATTTTGAAGTGTTCTGAACTGTGTCTATTTCGAATTGTGTTTGTTTTGCCCTGTATCAGAAGTGTGGACATTCTCTTCTAGATGTCTCTACAGAGAAAACTATGATAACGCACTGTGGTGTAAAGGAATGTAGTCTCCTGAAGAAAGATTGTATTCCTAAGTTTTGTTTTTACTAAATTTTATTCTGTGGTTTATGAGTTGGCAATATAAATCCTTCCTTTCCGCCGGTTTTGAATTCAGCCAATCCCGAATTTTCTAAATTAATTTTCCTCCAATCCTAGGTTTCTTGTTCATGTTGTGTGTAACTTTTGATGTTAGCCAATAAAGGGAAGGGGTGTGGCGCTTTTATTTCATGAAAGGTCTCGAAGCTTCCTTGTGGGTATAAAACTGCTGAGGTTCATGGCTCGTCGCCACTCCATCGACATCTTGCTTAGTGTGTGAATATGTAGCAGGGGGCGGGAAGCGACTCTTTCTTCGGGCAGCAGTTCAGCAACAAGGTAATGGCCGTTTAATACCTTTATTTCTTGCTAGCTCAGCAGTTTAACCCACGGGGCAGGTTCGAAACATTTCTCATGTAACCTACCTTTAAAATGTAAAAGACATCTGGTAAAAATTCCGTCTCTTTAACTACAAATTGGGATAGAGAGTGCCTAACGTTCTCGAGCTCCCACTCATATTGTTTTGAGGTGACTACGTTTTCATAACCGATTTTCTTCTTTTCTGAATGTAATAAAGTTTTCTTATACGAGTCAACTCCTTAGTATGGGATTAGCCCTTGTGTAAACGGCCTAGTGTCAAGTAGGTTTTAAAAGTGTATTAGGAGTGCAAGCTACGCCTCCAGTCAATTTGGTATTTTGGGCTATGTAATTAACCTGTTCCTTTTCTGAGTAGGCCCAGTAGGTTGGGTACATGATACCCCTGTGTAAATTTGTAAGTTGTGCCTGCAGGCAAGTGATTGTAAAAGTCAAGGATGCCTTGAACAGGCGTGAGTAACTGAGAGCCGGTTCGCTCGTTTGAATTAGGTTTTGAGTGCCTCTTGAAGGCCGGAATGTATTCGGTGAGAGCAAGTGCTCTTTGATTTCAGGGGAATTCTGCCCCAGGTGGTCTGGTTGAATATTGGTAAAGTGGAGCTTGGAGCTCATTAATTATTCACCCGGGGCTTGAACCCCAAGCAAATGTAATTTATTAACTTGTTTTCCTGCTACTTGGTACCTGTTACTCTGTTGTTGTTATTTGTTGATTTTGAAAAGAAAATATAACCTTTGTTAAAGTTTTAAATTAATTTTAATTTGGTAGTTGAGACCTATTCCAGCCCGCACCTTCTTTCACCTCTGCTGTTCCACAGATACCTCGGAATAATAATAATAATAATAATAATAATAATAATAATAATAATAATGTTATTTATTTTAAGTCTCCCTAACTACTTCTTTTACGGTTTTCGGAGACTCCGAGGTGCCGGAATTTTGTCCCGTGCGAGTTCTTTTACGTGCCGGTAAATCTACCGACACGAGGCTGAGCACCTTCAAATACCACCGGACTGAGCCAGGATTGAACGTGCCAAGTTAGGGTCAGAAGGCCGGCGTCTCAACCGTCTGAGCCACTCAGCCCGGGGCAGTACAGATTGGGAAGAATATAAAAAAGTATTTTCTATCAGTCGTAAACACGGATGGAGCAAGGCTTATAGTGTTGTGTCTCAAGAACCATAGAAGGGAAGGAAGTGAATTTACTACTATGATGGCGACACAAATAACTCGCTTCCCTTCGTAGTTCCAGCTCCACCCCTCTACACAGCCTAACTTGGGCGTACGCTGCTGAAGTGCGAACTTGTCCTGTGGTGCTTGACGCATGTGGTTGCTCCGAATGAGGAGAGAAATATTCTTGGAGGCAAGCAAGTGAACATCCTAGCTATATGAGCTACTGTACTAATTTTAGGTCAATAAAATATAATAAAGTGAATGAAATGAAAATCCACAGCCTGTTTCCAGTCATTGGACCGGGTCAGGAATGGAATTAATGAAGCCCCCTTCTTGCGGCGAGTATAGGATTTGTGCCGGCTGCTGAAGCCTGTCGCACTCCTCTGGACTGACAGATGAAACGAAATGGTGTTGGAAAGTGTTGCTGGAATGAAAAATGACAGGAAAAACCGGAGTACCCGGAGAAAAACCTGCCTCGCCTCCACTTTTTCCAGCACAAATTTCACATGGAGTGATCGGGATTTGAACCACGGAACTCAGCGGTGAAAGGCCGGCGCGCTACAAATTATAATAAAGTATGAGATCATATTCTTTATTTATTCCTGAAAATTACAATCCTTTTCTTAACCATCGTTATCCGGTGGATTAGATTAGCATTTTCTACCACTACGAGCGCTAATGTGAGTCAATGCCGAGTTTTACTTGAGCCCTTATAACTACGTTCAGTGTGGACTTTTTCAAAAAATAAGACACGCCTGAGGGTATTAAACCAAAGGAGACATTACAGACAGAATAATGTAAATAAGTTAATTTGGCTGGGATTTGAATCAAAAAGAAAGCGAGTAAACGAACAAGCGATTTTAGTCTGTTTTCCGAAACTGCATTTAGGTGGAAGTGATTTTCGAAAGCTGTTCCTTTTAGTTTGATAGAGACTCAAAATGTGAAACCTTGTAGCCTTTCAACTTTTGGCACAATTGAGGAAATTGCTTAATTTTGCGGTTTTCGTAGTATGGCGACCCCTACCTTGTTTGCTAAGAAATATTTTCAACATTGAAAATTGAGAGATCATCTGGTTGATGCGAGAAGAAAGGCGTCTGGAGATATTGAAGTCTGTAATGAAGGACGAATTTGTTCTTCTTTCTGTGCAGGGCACACGTAGCATTCTGCGCCAACACCACATCTCAACACGTGCTTTGTCACTGGCTTTGAGTGTCCACCTCCCACATACATAGTTGAAGACAGAAGATACAAGTGTTTCTACCGACCTTTGAGCTCTTCGTAATTGTCCGATTCTGCCAGATACTGGTTAGGTTATTCATGGCAACTCGTGCTAGTTTGATCGGTCTCCTTATCTAGTAATCACAGCATCTTTGAGCCGAGGCAGACATAGTCCTTAAAAATCACTAGTTCCCTTATACGACCCGTGAGCTGGACCTGTTCTGCTTCATCGATTATTATAACTTTGGACTTGCCTACGCTATAGATAAATATAGGGCTACAATGTATATTCGTGTCGTTATCCCGAGGAGGTGCAACTCTTTTCAGGCACATCCCCAATGAAGGTGAACTGCATGTACCTTATTAACGTTATTAATCTCCTACCACCGGGCGAGTTGGCCGTGCGGTCAGGGGCATGCGACTGTGAGCTTGCATCCGGGAGTTAGTGGATTTGAATCCCACTATCGGCAGCCCTGAAGATTGTTTTCCGTGTTTTCCCATTTTTACACCAGGACTGAACCTTAATTAAGGCCACGGACGTTTCCTTCCTACTCCTAGGCCTTTCCTATCCCATCGTCACCGTAAGACCTATCTGTGTCGGTGCGACGTAAAGCAACTAGCAAAAAATAATCTCCTACATCCCTCCTGTCAATCATATATTTCTGGCAGTACCGCGAATCGAACCCAGGCCTCCGAAGGTAGCAGCTCTAGCAGTGCTTGGGCCGATGACCTTAGATATTAGGCCCCTTTAAACAACAAGCATCATCATCATCGTCATCACTAACAGTGCTAACCTTTACACTTCGGAGGTTTACTAGAGTTATTATAACAGTGCAGTATTTTGCTTACGATTTGTCCGTTTCCTTTATTTTTTTATTTTTTTTTGCTAGTGGTTGTACATCGAACTAACGCATTGAAGGTTTTTGGCGACGCAAGCATGGCAAAGAGCTAGGACTGAGCAGACACGGGTCATGGCCTTAATTAAAGTACAGCCTGGTATGAAAATGGGAAACCACGGAGACCATCTTTGGGGTTGCTGATGGTGGGAATGGAGCTCACCTTCTCCCGAATACAAACTCACAGCTACGCAATCCTAATCAAACAGTGAACTCGCTTGGTTGTTTCATTTCGTTTGTATCAAATAAGCAATGAAATAGTTCATTTTTAACTAGTTTAAAATTAAAATTAATGATCTTTTGTCAGCTAAACATATGACAATTATAATATTATCGTCTAAGATCGTCCGATCTAAAAGTAGTCCGTTGATTGCTTTTTTTTCAACTATATATCCTTCACAGGAGCATTCGAGTCCTTGTCTGAATGGTCAGCGTTGAGTCCTTCGGCTTAGAGCGTCCCGGGTTCGATTCATGGCTGGGTCAGTGATTTCATTGAGTCTGATTAATTCTTCTGTTTCGGGGACTGGGAGTTTGTAATAATGATGTTATTTGCATTACGTCCCACTAACTACTTTTACGGTTTTCGGAGACACCGAGGTGCCTGAATTTAGTCCCGTAGGAGTTCATTTACTTGCCAGTAAATCTACCGACACGAGGCTGACGTATTTGAGCACCTTCAAATACCACCGGACTAAGCCAGGATCGAATCTGTCAATTTGGCACCTCAGCCGTCTGAGCCACTCAGCCCGGCTGGGAGTTTGTGTTTGTCTCAACTCTCCTCTTCACTCTCAGACAACATAGCACACTTCCAACCACCACTGAAACAAGGGCCCGGATTTTTAGGTTCTTAAAAACCACGTTTTAGTTTTTTAAGAGCTCAAAATAGTTTTTTTTTTAGTTTTTATCCTCCTGAAAAGTTTTAATGATCATTTCAATCATTACTAAAGTTATGCTATTCATTCAAACTTTCTTGGCAGTCGGTTAAGTGCGTCTAGTATCCAGTAATCGGGAGATAGTGGGTTCGAACCCCACTGTCCGCACCCCTGAAGATAGTTTTCCGTGGTTTCCCATTTTCACACCAGGCCAATTTTGGGGCTGTACCTTAATTAAGGCCACGGCCGCTTCCTTCCCATTCCTAGGCCTTTCCTATCCCATCGTCGCCATAAGACACATCTGCGTCGGTGCGACGTAAAGCAAATGATGACTTGCCTTTAGGCATCGCTACTGCCGAGATGCGTGAGCTTCTTAAACTGCCTTCAATTTAATAACTTGATTTATAGGGAAAATTAATTTTAGTCTGTCGCATAATAGTGTGTATAGAGTTAAACAGTCGTAGCTGGCGGTAGTCGACTGTACACAAGGAACGATGCATTGAAGCTGGCAAGTTAGGCGGGCTTGTACCTGCTAGATACAGGTCAGTGAACGCCACGGGGTTGTCTCTTGTTTTGTGCTGTACCCTAGTGGAATAGTATCGTATCACGTTGTTTCGCTCTCACTAGTTATACTTACAAACCACTTCCAGTTCCAAACCAAGAAGTCATTTCAAAAAGTCGTGCATAATATTTATTTAAAAAATCATTCAATTTCATTAATATTTGGTACTTCTATTTCAAAATAACGCAATACTGTCTTGAATAGCCCATTTAGTTTTTTTTTTTAGGTTTTAACGTCTTATTTAGTTATTTTTAGGTTTTATAAGATTCGAGTAATTTTATCCAATGGTAATGAAATGGATAAGTAAGTTAGAATACTGCAGTTAGCCAGCAAGGAATAAAATAGTTTAAAACCTAAAAATCCGGGCCCTAGTGATTACATCCCTCCACATAGGGTTGGCGTCAGGAAGGGCATCCAGCCATAAAACATGGCCAAATCCGCATGTGTGACACATTTCGTACCCACGACCCCACAGGTGTGGGAAAAGCGCTGAAAGATGAAGAAGAAGCATCCCCATTCCGAAGCATGCACAGTAGAAACCTAATAAACATGCCTATACAGGCCAGTAGCGAGTCATCATGAACGGTGTAAGAGAACCCTGTTTTGTATTAAATTACGAAGACTAATTCATGAAAGTGTCCGACTCTTAGCTGAATGGTTAGCGTTATGGCCATCGATTCAGAGAATCCCGTATTCGATTCCCGACAGGGTCGGGGATCTCTAACTGACTGGCGGTCACAAGAGGAAGTACAAATTGGCAACCATCGTCTATTACCACTAATTTCCGAGCGAGTTGGCCGTGCAGTTAGAGTCGCGCAGGTGTGAGTTTACATTTGGGAGATGGTGGGTTGGAACTCCATCATCAGCAGTCTTGAAGATGGTTTTCCGTGGTTTCCTATTTTCACACCAGGCAAATGAGGCGGGTGTACTTTAATTAGGGCCACAACGGCTACCTTCCCAACCTAGCCCTTTCCCAGTGCTAGTGAGAAGTTAAACCACTTAATAAAAAAAACAACAAAAAACACTAATCAGAGAGAAAATAATGGAAAGATATCGGCAAATGAAAGGGAAAGGCAAAGAAGGGCGTAAAAATGAAAGACTCCCTAAGCTTCGAAAACTGTTGCGGTCGGAAAAGAACAAGAGTTGACCAAGGGAGGTCGGATAAGAAAGATGAAGGTGAGCAGCCTGATACAAGTAAGTGGAAGCAATGCCAAACTCAACTAAGAGGACCGTGGTTGCTAAACCACGCTCCCAAGTTCAGATCCCCTGATCCCCATTTTAGTCACCTGTTGGGACAGGCAGAGGATATCATTATATCGCCCCCCACCCACAGTGGTTAACCAATGCCAAACTCTTATTGCTTGGTATATTCCTCCTCACAACAATGCCGCCTCAAATATAGCCCAGAAATGATTTCGATTTTAAAACTTCCATGTTTTTGTAACGTAGGTTTCCGAAACTATACTAAGGCTCACGAGACGTTTGGCGCCACCGGCGAGGAAAAGTTGATTAACGCTACTTGAAAACGGTCTGTTGCTACGGCAACGAAAACGATGCCATTATTTTAAAAAAAGCTATCGCCACGTGGATTGGCTTGCTCTCAATCGCTTTTGTGATATTATTCGGAGTGGCTCTGTATTAGCTGTGTTATTTGTTGCTGCTTTAGGTCTATGCATTTACGTATTTGTTTTCTGAATATTATTTTCGTTGTTAGTTTAAGTTAATAAGTAGCTAGTTCTACAGTTGTTGTTGTTGTTTGAGTCATCAGTCCATAGACTGGTTTGATGCAGCCTCCATGCCACCCTATCCTGTGCTAAACTTTTCATTTCTACGTAACTATTGCATCCTACATCTGCTCTAATCTGCTTGTCATATTCATACCTTGGTCTACCCCTAACGTTCTTACCCCCTACACTTCCTTCAAAAACCAACTGAACAAGTCCTGGGTGTCTTAAGATGTGTCCTATCATTCTATCTCTTCTTCTCGTAAAATTTAGCCAAATTGATCTCCTCTCACCAATTCGATTCAGTATCTCTTCATTCGTGATTCGATCTATCCATCTCACCTTCAGCATTCTTCTGTAACACCACATTTCAAAAGCTTCTATTCTCTTTCTTTCTGAGCCAGTTATCGTCCATGTTTCACTTCCATACAATGCCACGCTCCACACAAAAGTCTTCAAAAACATCTTTCTAATTCCGTTATCAATATTTGAAGTGAGCAAATTCCTTTTCTTAAGAAAGCTCTTCCTTGCTTGTGCTAGTCTGCATTTTATGTCCTCCTTACTTCTGCCATCGTTAGTTATTTTACTACCCAAGTAACAATATTCATCTACTTCCTTTAAGACTTCATTTCCTAATCTAATATTTCCTGCATCACCTGCCTTCGTTCGACTGCACTCTATTACTTTTGTTTTGGTCTTATTTATTTTCATCTTGTACTCCTTACTCAAGACTTCATCCATACCATTCAGCAACTTCTCGAGATCTTCTGTAGTCTCAGATAAAATAACAATATCATCGGCAAATCTCAAGGTTTTGATTTCTTCTCCTTTGACTGTGATTCCCTTTCCAAATTTCTCTTTGATTTCCTTTACTGCCTGTTCTATGTAAACATTGAAAAGGAGAGGGGACAAACTTCAGCCTTGCCTCACTCCTTTCTGGATTGCTGCTTCTTTATCAAAGCCCTCGATTCTTATCACTGCAGACTGATTTTTATACAGATTGTAGATAATTCTTCGTTCTCGGTATCTGATCCCTATCATCTTCAGAATCATAAATAGCTTGGTCCAATCAACATTATCGAATGCCTTTTCTAGATCTACGAATGCCATGTACGTGGGCTTGTCCTTCTTGATTCGATCCTCTAAGATCAGACGTAAAGTCAGGATAGCTTCACGTGTTCCTACATTTCTTCTGAAACCAAATTGATCTTCTCCCAACTCAGCTTCAACTTGTTTTTCCATTCTTCTGTAAATAATACGTGTTAAAATTTGGAGGCATGAGATACTAAACTAATGGTGCGGTAGTTTTCACACCTGTCAGCACCGGCTTTCTTGGGAATAGGTATAACAACATTCTGACGAAAATCGGATGGGACTTCTCCTGTCTCATACATCTTGCACACTAAATGAAATAACCTTGCCAGGCTGGTTTCTCCTAAGGCAGTCAGTAATTCAGAGGGAATGTCATCAATTCCAGGTGCCTTGTTCCTATTGAGGTCACTCACAGCTCTGTCAAACTCTGACCTCAAAATTGGGTCTCCCATTTCATCAGCATCAACAGCCTTTTCATGTTCCAGAACAAAATTATCTACATCTTTACCTTGATACAACTGTTGGAAATGCTCCTGCCATCTTTCTGCTTTGTCTTCTTTCCCTAGAAGTGGTTTTCCATCTGAGCTCTTAATATTCATACACCTAGATTTCCTTTCTCCAAAGGTTTCCTTGATTTTCCTGTATGCAGCATCTACCTTTCCCAGGACCATACAGCCTTCGACATCCTAGAATTTCTCCTTCAGCCATTCCTCCTTAGCTACCTTGCACTTTCTATCCACTTCATTCTTTAATCGCCTGTATTCTTTTCTGCCCTCTTCATTTCTAGCATTCTTGTATTTTCGTCGTTCATCAATCAGGTCTAGTATCTCCTGAGTTATCCACTGATTCTTAGTTGATCTTTTCTTCCTTCCTAACATTTCTTCAGCAGCCCTACTGACTTCATTTTTCATGACTCTCCACTCTTCCTCTATAGCGTTTCCTTTAGCCTTTTCATTTAGTCCTTGTGCAACATGTTCCTTGAAACAATCCCTCACATTCTTTTCTTTCAACTTGTAAATAATGTCGAAACGTATTTTAAAATTAGATGTTAAACAACTGACGTCCATTCTGCTTCATCACTTTATTCTTGACATTCCGTACCGCACCGAACACATGTCGCTGCCGAGTGTTCTTTGCAGGTATGTCGCTGGCATACACGACATCTAGTCTTGGTTTTTCTGTTCTTTTCTTCAGTTGCAGTAGGCGCATCTTCCAGAAACTTCTGGTTCTTTTGCAGCTCCAGAGTGCTCTTCTTCAGACAAACCTAACATTTGGCTAATTTTCCTTTCCTAAAAGTCTTTCAATTTTTAGTTTCCTATTTCTATCCATGATGTGTTGGACTTCAGAATATACGAGGGCACTATTTTACACGAAAATAAAACAAAACTGATACATTCTTACTATATTAATTGAAAATATAAAATAAAACTTAACTCTTAAACACGCATACGTCATGGGGCGCGCCGGGAGTTTTAGACCGGGTCCGAAGAACAATGCACTCAGCTGGAACTGAGGAGCGTGTGGGGTGAATTGTTTGCACACATTGATAGTGGACAAGTCCGATGTAAGGTACAGAAGGGATGGAAGCTAGCAGCCCGCTACGTTAAGAACTATAAACATTTATCTGTGAGCCCGGTCGAAAATACCGTGACGCGCCCTCTCCAGGGTTAACCGACACCGTCATTCTTCGAAGTGTCGGAACTCTTCTTATTCCCTTCCAATCAGTCTTAAGAGAGCATGATTACCCGGTTGTACAATAATCACCACCAACACCCAAAGAAAATGTACGCCTGGGGTCCTTGAAAGGAAATGAACTGCCTGAACTGCCAGAAATACAAGTGTATTACCTGACACACCTTACTGATGTAGAGGCTGTAACTGTACAAGGATATGGTCCCCAATTTTTGGTTAGGAAACTTTCGTAAAATAATTTGTAATATGAAGTAGTAAATATCACGTGAATTTTTAAATTAGCATGTAAGAACATAATATTGTAAGAAGAATGTGTAGTTAGGAAATATTCATATGTGCATTACATTTTGTATAAATTTCTGTTTGGGTAAAAGTCTGTAAACATGGCCTAGCAGGAAAGATTGTGCAACCTGGAAAACCACGACTATATCGGGAGACACGGTTGAAATGGGTTACATGTGTCGCAACATATGGATTAGAAACCCGGGGTAAGGTCGCGAAGGGTATGCTGAAGATGATAATACATCAATGTGGATAAACGCGCAAGATGGCTCTTTGCGGATCAGCACCTCGGTAACCAATCTGAAAGCTCCAATTTCGAAAGAGGTTGCATTGACCAAGAGAAGATGTGGCAGTGGGAGTTTTGTTTCTAGTCGATTTTGGCAGAAGCTACACTACGTGGAACAAGCCTATATAATTGTATAGACGTGTGCGCGTGCAACAAGAAGTTTACCTACTGTATTATGGGGTGCTGGAGGAAGCATCTTGTGTGTGCGTGCTACGAGTTTATTATTATTACTGTTCAGGACTAGTGTGTATGCTGTTCATGAAGATTACCACTACCTACGAAGTTCTTTACGGTTGCATTACTGTACAATTAGGGGTTATGACGATTGCATTACTCGCTAATTCACATTGCTGGTGAGCAGTCGGTTCAAAATGTTACATAGTGTTCTTTTGTAAGTAAGACTCTGGATTATCGCTCTCCGAGGAAATGCACATTATGGACAGTGTTTTATAGGTAATCTGGAGGTGATATGTTGTTGTGCACAGAACTGATTATGACTTGATGAAGCCGTAGGCCAAGTGTTTATTACTTTCTTATTCTTTGAATAATATGACATGGTTGTTGTTATTAATTAATCCCACAGCAGACATTTTACATTGTGGATGTGTATGGCTTATTGACAGGGTATAGTGCGGTGACTGGGTTTGTTTCACATACAGTTATAACCCGGGATAAATAGATTCCATGGTGATGATGCTATTGTGCTAATGTATATAAGGTTAGGAAGGTACAGTCTTCTACTTTTGTCTAGCGCCTGACATTCAGGAGCCGTCATCGGTTATATTCGGTGTCACTCGGGTCGTAGTGCCGAACGCATCGTGTCGTCACAAGTAATTAAGGTAGTGTATGAAATTTAATTCTAAAATAGTGATGAACAACATCGTGTGTGCAGTATCTTCTACCGGTACATCCTATAATTATACTCAAGTCTTTCTTTCTTTTCTTGTAGTGTATGCATTCCCGAAGATCCCGCACGGAAAAATGCCCGCTCCCAATATGTAGCGTGCGGTAGTCAGATGAAGTTTGTAAAAACGTGGATTTAAGTTTTTCTTTGAGAATTTTAGAGTGAAACTTTTAAGCTAGTGTATAATTTAATTATAAAGTGGTCATGAATAACTTTCTGTGCAGAGTATGTTCTACATCTTTTAATTATAGATAAAACTTGAATCGTCATTTTCAGACGAAACATTCAGGTGATGCAGTGAAATTTACATGTGACTTCTGCAGTTTCAGCACTCATAATAAGTACAATTTAAAGCACGTAAATCCAGGCACAGACAGTGTATTAGTGAAAGTGAGATGTCCAATTTGTTCAGACTTACTGGATTCAAGAACGGATGCGGTACAACATTATACGAACAATCATGACATTTTTATTTCACACGAGGCTCTGGAATTCTCCAGTAGTGAGGAGTTTTACAGCTGGAAGGCGAACACTGAGAAAGACCATGTCTGTGAGTACGTCACATGGCGCTTTAAATATGTAAGTAAAATAGATGGTTCTACAGAAATGTCTTTTGTTTGTCATCGCGATGGTTATTTTAAGACTAAGGGGCAGAACATACGGCATGATAAAATTTTGGGAACAAATAAAATAAACGGCCATTGTCCATCGGAAATAGATGTTACATTCAGCTCATCAGGAAAATAGTTGCTAATTTCTGCAAAACCCATGTCGGTCACCAACCAGAACTGGGTCGTCTGAGGCTGACAAAATTAGAGAGGGAAGATATAGCAAGTAAAATAGCCATGAAAATTCCCTTTGATAAAATTTTTGTTGATGTTCGATTTTCTATAGGCTGTTCAGATATAGATCGCATACATCTTCTCGCCAGGAAAGATCTGTTTAACATCGAACAACAGTATAATTTAAAATCTGAGGCAGTACGGCATCAAAATGATTGCACGAGTGTCGAAGCTTGGATCCGTGAAGTGGATACACTAGGAGATGTAGTGCGTTTCTACAAGACACAAAACATTGCTTTCTCGAATCCTCAGTTAAACATACAGGACTTCGTGTTGATTCTTATGAACGTATCACAAAGGGAAATGCTTTAAAAATATGGTTCTAACTGTATTTGCCTTGATAGCACACACGGGATGAATTCATATGGATTCGAACTGACTACACTGCTAGTTATCGACGAGAAATGCCAAGGTTTCCCGCGTGCTTTCATGCTGAGTAACAGGTCTGACACGACAGTCATGGAAATATCGTCATTGCCGGGAAGAAACGTCCTATGTGATAATATTTTTGGAGATATACTGACCCGCAGTACACACATTATGAAGAGCGAGAATGCCTTGACATTATCCACACAATATTGCACCTTAGATGACAGAACATAACCGGCCAAAGTTCTGAGCTAAAAATTTTCACATAGGAGGTTTTGTCCCGGCAGCGACGATATTCTTGTCGGTTTTGAGAGAGGCTATGTCTCAAAAACTGGAGCCTAAAGTTTTCATGTCGGACATGGCGGAATCATTCTACAATGTCTGGATGAAAGTAATGCTTCCTCCTAAGTTTTGACTTTTCTGTTCCTGGCATGTTGACCGCGCGTGGAGAAAAAATCTTAGTAAAATTAAAGGGAGGGAAAAGCAGGCTGAAACTTACAAGATATTAAGGATTCTGCTAGAAGAGAAAGATTCGGATGCATTTTCGAGGATCTTAAATCAGTCATTAACGGATTTAAAAAGTGACCCGGACACTCTGGAATTTGCCCTGTATTTCGAGCTGCATTATAAACACTGTGGGCGTATTGCTATCGCCTCCCTGCAGGTCTCAATACCAACATGCATTTGGAGCGAATGCATGGAGTTATCAAGTACATTTATATGGGAGGGAAGAACCCGAAAAGGTTGGACATAACCATCGATATCCTGATGCGGTTCATAAGAGATAAACTTTTTGAGCGTCTCATTTACTTAAACAGAGGTAAAGTAACAAGTAAACTGTCTGAGATAAGACGCGGACATACGAAAGCACTGTCTCTTTCATCAGAAAATGTTTTCTACGATGGTGACTTGTGAAGAGTACCATCTGCCAATAAACATGAAATATACGAAATTAGGAAAATAGATGAAATAGACTGTAAGTGTAATTTAACATACAGTGAATGTAAAGTCTTCATTCATGCCTATATATGTAGTTGTCATGAGTCAGCCATTAAAATTCAATATGTGTAAGCATATCCATCTGATAGCAATGCATTCTGCTGAAAAAAGTACAGATAATTCCATCACAGAAAATAACCTTGTTATTCAGGAACGGCCATCTAAAGAGGAAGAAGAAAGACTCATAAATGAGATTCGCAATCCCCTGAAGAAACAATCGGATAACGATGTACAACAAAGAAAAAGAAAACTTAAAGAAATGTTCCAACAAATTATTGCAGAAGTTGAGGATATTGAAGATTCTGAAACTGCTGAGAAACACCTTCAACCTATAATACGGGCCCGGAAGTCAATGACAACACACAACACATCGTCTACACACACGCTAACTTATTCTAAGAGAATAAATTTCGAACCGCAAAGAAGACTATTCTCCACTAAAAAAAAGACAGCCTCATCATTGTCAAGACCTACTGTAGACGAGCAAGAAGTAATCTGTGCAAATTTATTACTCCGCTAAACTACATACCACAGCCATGTAATAAACATATGTAGTTGTATCTTCCCTAGTTTGTTCCACAGTGATATGTTTCTCATCTTTCAGATAATATAAATTGAAATTTCTTTGTTTATTTTATTAGTTAACATTTTGAGTGTGAACAATAAGTTATTTACAGAATCTGTGCAATATGACAGGTGACATTAAAAACTAAACTATAAGTGTTGAAACTGTGCTCATAAGTCATTCGACAGGACTAAGCGTGAACAATAAGTTATTTACAGAATCTGTGCAAAATATGTCAAGTGATGTTAGGAACTAAACTATAAGTGATGAAACTGTGGTAAAGATAGTTCGACAGGAACTATAAAATGAGTTTCAACAATCCTATTCCCGGCGCTTCTGGAGAAGTAGAACGAATTTGGTAAGCCTACTTTGATGACAAATAATTTTCCAGATATATACAATCCATATACAGTTGTAAGAGGGAGACGTCTCATCCTAGCAAATAAAAGTTAAAAGTTTTATCAGCTCGCTCCCCTTATAATATTATATGGGCCTCCATCATAACGATATGATATGAATATTTGTAACTAGGTATGCCTTTCATAATAATATTAGCCACTAATTTTCTCTTAATATGTTAGAAATAACAAGTAGCATTAGAACCCGTTATAAACTGGGCTCGCAATAGCATTGTGAGCGTTCAGTTACATCACTGCGCCTGTAATTCTGTTCACAATACACTCAACTCGAGGGAAGTGTTAATCCTTAGTTTTGAAACGCTCAAGCAGGGGAAGGATGTGACTAAATATCGGGCGACGACGACCATGCACGAACTTAGCCGATGATGGCTCCTGAGTGTCAGGCGCTAGAACAAAGTCAGTCTTCTTATCCGTAGGATATAACGAATTTGAAGCATGGCCTCCAGAACTATGAAAAGTTGTGGTGTATTGCGTGTAGATATTGTTTGTGTATGTTTATATTGGCCTCTGCACGTGATGATAATTGTTAGTTTCTGTTTTGTTTAAATTTTGTTTTGAGAGTAAATTCATGTCGTGAAACTTGCGGTAAATTTTTTATCGGTGGAGCAAGGAAAAACCTGGCATAATACTCATGTTTAATTTCAGGGGTAAACAGTAACAGGTAAGGTTATTAAACAAGTTTGGAGCCTCGTCAGTCTGATGACCTTTGCCTTGGGGGAGGGAGTTATTTCATGCTCTACAGAGTCAATTATTCCTGTAAATCTTTTGCAGGTGGCGCCCAATTTCGTTATTTATATTTTATTCCAGTTACAATTTATTCATTTAATATTTTCAATTTCTCCAAAATGTTACAAAGCTGGTGAGAGAGATGACACGTGACAGAAGTTGATCAGAGGTGATTTCAGGCCGATTTCCAACAAAAGGGTAACGTTATGAAAATATTCGAAATTAGCTGTTGTTAACGGAACAATCTATACCATGTACAGAGTTATCTAACTCTCCAGCTACTTTCCGCTAATATTCCGGCATGCTGATTTACTCGGGTCGCAGCAGTTTTCCCACGTATCGGAGATGAGCGGCAGCAGAAGAGACAAAGCACATCACAAGAATGGTCAATGTAATGTTATTTTTGATCAATTTTATGAGCTTTCGATATTTTAGGCCTTCGCATTTAGTTTTGTTCCGACTCGGGAATATTAGAGCCAGTGGCGGCGCGTGGATAAAACGTCTGGGGGTTCACTGCTGTGGAAAAGAACGTGTTCAGATCGTTCTTGTTACCTGATGTTTACATAGCTGTAAAACAGTGACATTGCTTGAATAGAAACGCGACTTCGCTTTGCAGAGACACGGCTACAGCTCGAAGAAGTTACCAAAACAATGAAGAATGAAAGACAGAGAATATGAGGTGCATTTACTTTAAGCTGATCCAATTTCCCCTCATTTTGAAGACGTTGTTTACGTAGGAATAACTTCTTCAAGAACGTGTTAAGCAGACTACTGTTATTTATGTGTTGACGTATTTTGTTGTTTACTTCTCATAAAACACGTATTACTAATGAAAAGTTTCATTTAATTACATAATCTTGGGCTACGTTCGCCTATTGATGCTGTACAATCCGTAGTTAGCAAAATATTCTGGCTCATTGCTGTTAATTACATCAGAATGGCAAAATCGCCAAATTAAAATCCCTTCAAAACCTACCACATACGGCAAATTTTAAGCGCGCGCTCTGACAATGCTTCGGCTAATTTCGGAACTGCTCGATGTAACTCGTGTCTATCGCTGGTCCAGTTGCCAGCGATTCCTAAGCTATGTTTTCCCTGCTTCTCATAACCCCTCGCCTTGCGCACCCTCCTTACGTCTCACGGCTCCGCGCTACCAGTCCTGAAATTGAACCTCTTCGCTGGTTCCTGAGAGCAACCGAGTGTTGATGTCAAAAATACCGCTACGCGCGCTGATATACAGAGCAAATTTAAGGAATAGGCTCTGATAAACCATTTTACCTAGACTTATCTATTTCTAGGGGGTTCACTGAACCACTGAACATATAGAACGCGCCGCCACTGATTAGAGCATTAATGTAAGAGCATTCCTTCTTTCTTTCCAAGAATCCCTTTTGTCTTATTCCTTTACATTTTTTTCTCATTTTTATAATCATCTTCACAATTTTCCATACTGATACGAACTGATGACCACGCTGTTTTTAACTTAAGATAATCATGACAAAAACCGTCGCCAGTTAACACGATTAAGCAATATTTTCATGTTAGCAATGTTCGGTGCTGATAACGACTAAGCTGCAAAAGTCTAAATTCATGTATTGTACTATCATAGTCGGTATGCTAAAACTGTATAAGACATAAATGATTGGAATCTGTATTCTCTACAACTTTGTTACGTGAAAGTTTTCGATAGAACCAATAACATAGATATTAAAATGAATAAATTTTGTCGCCTTCCCCTAAACTACCATATCATCTAAATTAAAAATTATTTATAACCTAAATTGTTACACCTTATTCCCAGACTTTACATACCGAATTTAATTAAATTCTGTTTACCCATTTTCTCGTAGTTCAGTGTTGGTATGGACTTAGCAAAAAAAATAGAAATTCATGCTGGTACGGTAAAACTTTATGACATAAATGATCGGAAATTCAATTCTATATAACTTAAGTTAAATAGTATTTATCAATAAGAACACTTATAACATAAATATTTGAGAATTACATTTTAAGACCTTCTCCTAAACTACCCGTTTACTCAGCGTGAATAAAATTATTTATAGCCTAGATTGTAGTGCCTCAATCCCTGACCGGGCGAGTTGGCCGTGCTGTTAGAGACGCGCGGCTGTGAGCTTGCATCAGGGAGATAGTGGGTTCGAATCCCACTGTCGGCAGCCCTGAAGATGGCTTCCCGTGGTTTCCCATTTTCACACAGGCAAATGCTGGGGCTGTACATTAATTAAGGCCACGGCCGCTTCCTTCCAACTCCTGGGCCTTTCCTATCCCATCGTCGCCATAAGATCTATCTGTGTCGGTGCGACGTAGAGCTAATAGTAGTAGTAGCAAACCTCAATCCCCGACTTTACATACCAGTTTTCATTAAATTCTCTTCTGCCATTTTCTCGTGATGTCCGTATAGATAGACAGACAGACAGACATAACGGAAAATTAAAAAGTGCATTTCCTTGTTACTGTGGACACGAACGATAGAGAAATACCGTTCTTTATAAATTCTGAGCAATGGACAGACACAACTCTTATATAGGTAGACTAGCTGATGTACCCGTGCTTCGCTACGGGATTCTCAGAAAGACTGACTTTGTGGTTTTCGTAATTCAAGTCAACATAGGGTAATTCCGGGAGAGTTGCCGCACTTTTTATGTTTTTTGTTATATCTCGGTATATTTAAAAATTGTTGCAAATTCATCGAGCATAATTTGAAAACATGTACATTTGATCAGGGATGAACAAAATATTGGCAATTGAAAGTAAATGGGAGATAGGAGTGAACAAAGGAATTGTTGCATCTGCGGCGTCTCTCCCTGGATCCCGGTATAGATGCCGACTTTGCTCGGGAGAGATGCCGCGAGTAAAATAATTAATGACAAAATCAAATTTAAGCCAATTTCTTCAACTTTAATATAACCGAACACTAGAACGTACTACAAGACAATTATATCCACATAACATAATCATTCAATGGAAAAAATCTATCTGATAATTTACAACATTAAAATCATATTTCAATTTCGATTTACTATAAATGTGCATGTGCAATGGATTCTTCACTGTGTTATATAAAACCCCACGGCACTTAACACCCTTGAAATGGCTCTGGCCTGCACAGCGACCGCTGCTCAGCCCGAAGGCCAACTATCAGGGAGAGACGCCGCACCCTCCTGTTTTTATACCTCAAGGCTATCATGGCCCAAAATTAGCTTACTCTCAACTACAGTTATGTTTCTGACGTCTACTGTACTAAAAACATCTGATTTAAGCATTTGAAGCCAACTTAATATACAATAAATTAACACACGCAAAAACTTTGTCAGGAGGAAACATGTACTCGCCTCATGATATCGGCTATAATTGGCGTAATATACGAGGAAATTTCGTCACACTCGCAGACAGTAGTTCTTCCTTAGAAACTGAAAAACCACACATATTGCCATCTAGCTGTAACGATGGGAACCTTTAGCTACAGTGTATGCGGCATCTCTACCGGGGCGGCATCTGTCCCGGATTTACCTTAAGTCGTTACAAAAACGTCAGTAAGAAAGTAACGATTAAAAGCAATGTTATCATATAAAATACTCGATCAAGTGAAAAACCGCACGTTTTCTCACTTTTAATGAACAGTGCTACGGTGCCGATCCAACAGTCCAAAGTTCCAAAGCTGGAATGACCAGGCCGCAGACAACCGTGAAAACTCCTCTGCGATTATTCCGTTAAATATGCACACCGTTCATTCTAAGCAGTGCCTCGGAGTAGGGGGGATTGAATAGCTCGAATGCTATGATGAACCAGTGGGTTACGTACCAGTAGTATCAGAAAATTTATGAACCAGAGAAAAGGCATGCTAAAGTTGAAAGTTATTTAACTCTCCAGCTATTTCCCGCCAATATTCAGGCTGGCTGTTACACTCCGTATGACCGGGCGATGGTTAGGGATGCACAGCTGTGAGCTTGCATCCGGGAGATAGTGGGTTCGAACCCCACTGTCGGCAGCGCTGAAGATGGTATTCCGTGGTTTCCCATTTTCACAGCAAGCAAATGCTGGGGATGTACCTTAATTCGGGCCAAGACCGCTTCCTTCACACTCCTAGCCCTTTCCTATCCCATCGTCGCCAAAAGACCTATCTGTGTCGGTGCGACGTAAAGCAAATTTAAAAAAAAATCGGTACGCAGCAGTAATCCTGTGTATTGGAGATGAGTGTCAACAGAAGACACAACAAACAATGGTCAATGCAATGTTATTGTTGATCATTTTTATGAGCTTTCTAATTTGTAGGCCTTCACACGTAGCTTTCTTTCGACTCTGTGATATCAGGGCGTCTATAAAATTATTTATAGCGTACACTGTAGTTCCTTTCTTTCCGACTATACATGCCGATTTTCATTAAGTTCTGGTTACCCACGTGATTTGGCACTGAGATGGACTTAGTAACAAAAATCCAAATTCATGAATATCTCTGTGATCATAGCCTGTACGGTAACAATGTATAAGACATAAATGATCGGAAATTTAATACTATATAACTTTAGTTATGTAGTATTTATCGGTCGGCCCCGGTGTGTAGGGGTAGCGTGCCTGCCTCCTGCCTGGAGGCCCCGGTTTCGATTCCCGGCCAGGTCAGGGATTTTTCTCTCGACCTGAGGGCTGGTTCGAGGTCCACTCAGCCTACGTGATTAGAATTGAGGAGCTATCTGACGGTGAGATGGCGGCCCCGGTCTCGAAATCCTAGAGTAATGGCCGAGAGGATGCGTCGTACTGACCACACGGTCCCTCGTAATCTGCAGGCCTTCGGGCTGAGCAGCGGTCGCTGCGCAGGCTAGAGCCCTTTCAAGGGCGTTAACTGCCGTGGGTTTTTTGTTAGTATTTATCGATACGACCACTAATAATATACATATTTGAGAATACATTTTTCTCAGCGTTAAAACAATTATTTATAGCCTAGACTGTAGTGACTTATTCCTCGCCTTTTCCACCGATTTTCATTAAATTACGACCACTAAGAACAAATATTTGAGAATTAAATTTTAGGCCTTCCCCTAAACTATCATTTCACTCAGCGTGAATAAAATTATTTATGATCTAGATTATAGCGACTTATTCCCCAACTTCGCATACCGTTTTTCATTAAATTATCCTCAGCAGTTTTCTCGTGATGCGTGTACAGACAGACAGACAGACAGACAGACAGACAGACAGACAGACAGACAGACAGACAGACAGACAGACAGACAGACAGACAGACAGACAGACAGACAGACAGACAGACAGACAGACAGACAGACAGAGGTAATGGAAAATTAAAAACTGCATTTCCTTGCTGCTGTGGAGACAATTGGTACAAAAATACTACCCTTTTAAAATCCTGAGCAATGTACAGACAAAACTATTTATTTTATATACAGATAGATTTTTGGCTAGAAAAAACTTAGGGGTAGGGAGACTAGCTGCTCGACTAAGCGGTATGTTTCGAGCTGTCAGTGGATAAATGGCGTGGAATGATATTAGCAGACGAATAACCCTCAGTAGGATTTTAAGGAAATATTACTGTACGAAGAGGAAGTTGAAGTTCAAGAGTAAAGATTGGGGTAAAGATTTGTTTATAGGAAGGAGAGTTAGGGATTGGAAATAATTTACTGAGAGAGGTGTTTGATAAATTTCCAGCTTCTTGGACATCATTTAAGAAAGGGCTAGGTAAATATAATGATAGGGAATCGGCAACTTGGGCGACAGAAATAAATGCGAATAAGTAGTGATTGGAATTATTGTTAAGTTAATGCTGGACTGTTCATAATTGTCACCAACCGTGTTGAGATCAGATTTCTAACTCTGAGTTGAAAGCACGTGCAGTCGCTAATGTATGTCTAGCTGCAAAGTAGTAGAAACTTAAGGGAAAAAAAACGACCCTACTCAGCTGCTTGTGCTCTCTGAAACTCCTGGGTGTTGTTTCTTTCCAAGTATTTCTTTTACCTTCCCTGCCAGTAATTGATTGGCTGGTATTTTTCACGATGGTTTAATCAGAAGGTTGCGTGTTCTGTGTGTAGCGTTATTTAATGCACTGTTGTGTGAGAGAATCAATAGCAGACGTATTACTTTCAAAACAGAACAGCAGCCCAGACTGAATATGACTGGCCTCTATCGATTCAGCTGTCATGTGTGAGTACGCGATGAACTGCCGGCTAGCTGGAACCCGCTCACGAACGGAATCAGAACTATTTTAGTAACTTGTGAAGGGCTCCTTTCAGACCACTTCAACTAGCGTATGTTTTCATGTTAATCCGGGGTCGCTCTCATTCATTGTTAGAAAAATAATCTAACATCGGTAGTGTCTTGGTCGATACATATGAATTCTCCTAGATCGGCGGTTAGATCTCTCTGGAATGCCTTCACCTCTTCATTAAGGACCCCAAGTCATCTACAGAGGCATAGGGGTTACACGTGACGTTTTAGAACATTCTGAAATTGACACTGCCCAAATGTTCTTTGGCATTTAGCAGCGGAACTGCCCATGTTAGTGATGTGTTAGATTATTTCTAACGATGCGACCTATGGCGTCAATATTCCTTCTGTTTACTGTGTAGAGAGTTGTGTGGAAGTGTGTGGTGTATATCAGTGCTATGAAGCTACAAGAACCTGGCAAGTTGGCCACGTTGCTAGGGGCGCGCAACTGTGAGCTTGCATCCAGGAGATAGTGGGTTTGAACCCCACTGTCGGCAGCTCTGAAGATCGTTTTGCGTGATGTGCCATTTTTACACCAGGGGAATGCTGGCGCTGTGCCTTAATTAAGGCCACGGTCGCTTCCTTCCCACCCCTAGCCCTTTCCTACGCCATCGTCGCCATAAGACCTGTTTGTGTAGGTACGATGTAAAGCAAATTGTAAAAAAGAAAAGAAGAAGCCACAAGAGTATCTCATTGAATCATTAAAATAAAAAATCACCTATCTCCACTTTTGGTCATTTTCGAGGTTATGATGGAAAAATATCGCCCGTCACTCCTAGTTCAGAATATCAGTGGTTATAACTGAACGAAACTACATAATACGTAGAAAGTTTTTGATAACATTTTCAGCACGCTACGGCACACGGATCTCTGGATCAAAGTTTATTATTATTTCCTAGTTTCGTGTACTGGCTACATCTGCAGGCTACGAATAATACAAACTAGCCGACACTGAATATTCTAATATAGACTCTGTGTAATTTCTACAAGCTCACGATGCAGCCTCCCTCACGTCTGTCTTCCAAAGAAAGAAAGAAAGAAAGAAAGAAAGAAAGAAAGAAAGAAAGAAAGAAAGAAAGAAAGAAAGAATGAATGAATGCCGTCTCCACTCAGCGCTCCCTTTTATAAGTTCTTGACAGAGAAGCCACATACGGGGAAACCCTCTGATAAAAACGTTTCTCCTTTGTGCAGACGAAAGCTTGGTTCCCACGCTCATCCCACTCAAATGAAATTAAGAGAGGTAATTCTTATTAGCACATCAGATCAGTTCATAGCACACAGTAAATTATAATATAATTTTCTGTAATTTTAGTTTCATCGAATTCCGTTCACAGGAGTAATTATCGTCCTATTTCCATACCTTGCCAGGCCTGCCTTATGCCGCGTTTCTTCTTATAAGGTTGGTATATGTGAATCCCCAGACAGTATTCGAGTCGTTCTATCCTTTTCGGTGGCTTCCTCGCTTTCATCTTACCATGTATGTTCTCGCTTGCCTTGCCTCCCTTCGAGCTCCAAGCTACCTTTCGCGCCTTTCCCATTTCGACTTCAGGTACAGCGTTTCTGATGCATTAAATATTATTTCAGTCACCATGAAACGATATGGTTCTTAGCCATCCCACATTGTCCAAAAATATAAACATGTGTTTTTTCTCTTATTAAACTATTTAACGTCATCATTAACTTCCTCACTCTTGCCTTCACTTTCTTTAGGTTCCTTAATTTCACTCAGCAATTCCTCGCGCTCTTGCCTCATGCGGAAACAGATATCCAGTAAGGCAAGGAATTTCCTTTGGTTTCCCTCGCACGCATGGCAGTCGTTCTCTTCCCTTTCTTTATCTAGCTTGTTCTCCGGCGGGACCCTGTTTGAAGAGCCTAAGTTTACTCCTTCTCCGTTGTCTCCTTCTCATTCAGTTTCCATTTCCATATGGTCATTTGGTTCTATTCTCCTGCGACGTCACCCTCTTCTTCCTCTTCTTTTTCCTCATCACCTTCCTCATCCATCTCCTCGTCTGCTTGGTCTCCATCTGCTTGAAATTGTCCCAGCGACACCTTCAAGTTTGCTGCGTTGTACGTCTTTTCTATCGGTCCCGTCCAGACTTCGCACCTTGTATGAATTATCATAATTCTGAATAATTCGATAAGGTCCAATCTAAGGCTCAGCAAACTTGTGGTAAAACCTTGCTGGATGATTTGAGAGTGCAGGCCTCTTGACGAGAACAAGTTCATTTAACCTTAAAGGTCGGTGAAAACGCTGTTTCTGGTCTTTCTTAGCCGTCGTTCAGTCTGTGCTTTAGGTGTTCTGCCGCAGTTTGCACGCATATTTATAGTGACGACCTCGGGTCATTTGGACATGGTATCACCCCGTGCCATGGTCTTCTCGGATTTCCGTAACAGTGAACTACAGGTGGGATCTGTCCCGTCGATTCGTACTGCGTGGAGTTAATCAACTCTGTGTTAATGAGTATCACGCTCAACCACTTGTAATGCTCCCTGGGACAGTAAACTCGGCAATACTTAGCTGTTTCTCTCATTCTCCACTCACTGGTGTTCAACTCCGGGTGTCGAATACTAGGGAGTACGTGCCTTAATTCCAGTCGTTCCAATTCTCTTTTGAAAACGGAAGAGGTAAACTGGGGCCCATGGTCACATATAATGCTCTCTGGTTTCCCCATTTTTGAAATAATCCTGTTTTTGAGTTGGTTTATTACTGCCCTACTGTTGGCCTTTGGAACGGGGCACACAATCACGAACATAGAAAATACGTCCATGCAAATCAGAATGAATTTTAGAGCTCTACTGGCTGCGGGCAAACATCCATAAAAACTGCAGCGGATAGTTCCCTGGGTTTACTAGGTAGAAAGGGTCTCTTAGCTTGTTTAAGTAGGTATGGGTTCGGCTTTATGCGGTGGCAAGTGTCACATGTCTTGAGCGCCTCTTGTATCATCGTTCTTAACCTCGGCCAGACGAAAGTTTCCTGTAACTGATGCAACTTTATCGATCCCTGCATGTCCCGTCGTATGATGAGCTATCCATATTAAATCTATTTGAAGTTTCGGGGGCACGACAATTCGAAACTTCGTGTGCTCCTCATCAACAAATTTGTGGAGGATATTATTGAAAAAGTGGTAGGATGGTGCCTTATTTGTGCCTCTATGAATTGTGGTGTACCAGGTTGAAGTTCTTTCTTAAAGTAATCTATCATGAGACGAGTTGCAGGATGGTTCCTCTGTTCTTCTGCCATGCCCCTTAGTTTTTCCACCATTTCCTGGTATTCCCCTCCTAACGCTATCACGTTGATGGATTCTTCCTCGGGATTCGGGTTTCTGCTCAAGACATCTGCGAGAAAATTCATTTTCCCTGGACAATGCTCCATGGCTAAATCGAACTGTTGGACAAAAAGTGCCCAACGACTCACGCGCCCACTTGCCATAATGGTTTTAGGTATGAAGGTAAGAGCCTTATGGTCGGTCTTAATTAGAATTGGGAACCCGTATACACGTTTCCTCCAGTGGCTCAAAGCCGCCGCAATTGACAACATCTCGAGTTCTGTCGTAGTGTAATTTAACTCATGAGAACGCAATTTCCGGATCATAAATGCTAAGTAAGCAATTTTGTTTTCATTCTCAGGCATTTCCTGGTATAGGACTGCCCTTATCCCTACTTCTGAGACGTCCGTCTGTACGATGAATTTCCGGCCGAAAACTGGCTAGCCCAAATTAATTGAATCGGCTAGTACTTTCTTGGTGTTATGAAATGCTTCAGCATGTAATGGTCCCCACTTCCAGCGGTTATTAACTTTCAGAAGTTCTTGGAGGGCTGCGACCGTATCAGTATAAGCGGGACAGTGGTCCGCAAAAGCTGACGTATATGCTTTACCAGGCACGGTGTTAGGAAGTGCTGAATCGCTGCGATCTACACTGGGTAAGGTTTTATCCCATCTCCATCGATGACATGTCCGAAAAACAGAATACTTCGTTGACTAAAATGTGACTTTTCCAAGTTCATTTTAAAATTACTTCGATTCAGGTCTTCCAATAATAAATCCGCTCTCCTCAATTCTTCTTCTAATGTTCCTGTACTTATCAATATATCATTAATATATCGGATAGTTAAATCCTTAACCTCCTGGCTAAGGTTCCTCTCCAGTTCACGTACAAGGGCGGAACTCTAGCTCATTAAACCGAACGGGAGCCGATTGAAAATTCACGTCTGATTGTCGAACATAAAGCCTGTTAGCATGCTTGTTTCAGTATCCAATACAATATGGTGGAAAGATGGCGTCAAGTACAATGAACTGAAATATTCCGTATCACCGAACTTCTTTAAGAGGTCCTTAATTGCTGGCGCTTGGTCGTATTCGGACACCAACTTTCTATTTATGGCTCTCGCATCCAGGCAGACTCGAATCGAACCGTTGGCCTCCGGTACTGCACATAATGGGTTTAGGCAAGCTGCAACTGACTTCTAAATAATACCATATTTCTCCATATCTTCTATAATTTCTCTGATTTGTGGGAACGGTTTTCCAGGATTCAATGAGGCCGCTGCTTATATGGTTCCCAACAGTTCACATTTATTTTGTAATGGAACTTAGGGATCCTGCCAGGTTTCGATCCGAATACCGTCCCATGACTCTCCAACAAGTTCCGTAACTTCTCCTTATCTTCGTCCAAAAGCTTGGCTTCGGTAACTTCTCCGGCATCAAAGTCTTGAATTTCTCCTTCTCTTCTTCTAAATTTGCCACCATTATCTCAAATTCTTGAAAGATACCCTCGTGATTTTCCAGCCAATCGGATGAAGTCACATTCAACTCCTTTTCCCCTTTATCAGCAAAGTTAGCCAAATGCTTTCTTCAGAGTTGTAATCCGTATTTTCATTGTTTCATCTTTTCCCTTATACCGTCATTCCGCCCCAAGGATCAGGTTGTATTCTATCTTAGGAAGTACCACACATGGATGAGATATGGCAGAATTGCCGACCTCAGTATCCAGGAGGACTTGCTCTTTACAAGTTGTTGTCTTGTCTGGGACGATCCCTCGAACTTTCGATTTTGAAATTGGTATCATGGGGATTCGAACCTTGGTCTGTAATTTGGAGATAAGTACTTGCGATACTACACTTATGGTCGCGCCTGTATCTAAAAGAGTACGTGTTTTCAGATTATTTATCCGCACGTATGTTACCGGTAATTCCTTCAATGTTCTGTTATTTATTTTGACTGGGTCATCAGTTAAGTCTTCTGGCCTTATCATCCAACTGTCTACAGATACCACAGTCCATCTTTCTTCCACGTCGTTCCCCTTGGAATTGGCACTATTTCCTTTTGTTACATTTGCTGTTTTTCACAGCCGCGCCGCTTGTCTGGTATTCCGGTGCGCGTGGGTTCAAGTCACGCCCTCTACTTTTGTTAACGTGATCCTGGTACTCCAGACTTCCAGAACCCTGGCATTCTTGCACGGCTTGTATTTGAATAGTCCCTTTCCATTGTTCTTGTTCTCTCGTTTTTTGTTCTAACCCCAGAACATACTGTCGGAATTCCCGGCTTTTCTCCCCTTCCTGCAGATGGAAACTGTCCCCTTGTCGCCTCTGATTTTGATCTTTCCTGTCTTTCCATCGAGAATATCGTCTCCGCGGTTCATTGTGGGTTACAAACCTGTAGTGTTACGGCATTCCAGACGATCCCCGATCATAACACACCGATCTCCATTCTCTTCTTTTTCTCCCGTTCTCGTACTCTCGTCTATTGTTCCATCGGTTGGGTATCCAGTTGGATTCTCTCACGTAGTTGCCCGGGGTTTCTCCTCGATCCTCCGCGACGTTTGTGTCCCTGAACTCTGACCATTTTCGTTTTCCTTTCTTATTTGTGAGCTATCATCCGGCATTAATTCTACCGCATGTATAGCTTCCGCGTGATGAACTCTTGGATGGTTCTGGGCCATAATCTGATCTAATTGACGCAACGTTTCCTCAACTTCAAGTGCGGTCTTCACTTTTGCGGCTACGCAATTGCTTCATAATAGTGGCGATTACTTCATTTTCTGGAGGCGTATGGTCTAATTAGCGCAATTTGGTTAATTGCCCTGTGAAATATTCCGAGAAACGAGTAGGTGGTATTGTCACATAACGGAAAAATACAAATCCATTCTTATATTTTGCTGCACCTATAAATCCCAATATTTCTTCAAGAACGCTTGCTTGAAATCCTCACACGTCCCAAACGTATACTTGAATGCAGTTATCCACTGAGACACGGTATCCCGAAGAAATTTCTCAACCGTTCGTAATCACTTTACCTCCGGGACACGACAATCATCCATATATTCTTCGAGTTCTCTTAAGTATGACCTGGGTGTAACTTCTCCATTCCCCGATAACTATTCTTTCATGCGGCGCTCAGTCCCTGATAATTGTTCTTTCATACGCTGCTCACTCCCCGAGAATTGGTCTTTCATACGAACCCATAAATCCTCCAACGTTAACGTCTTAACTATCTTCTCTATGGAAATACGAGTCCTTCTGGAAGGAGCGTCGGTCTACGTGTTTATGTAATTCACGGTTCCGTATCCCCAAAACAAATTTTCAGCCTCCTGTTGTTTACGTTATACAGAAACATGAATCTCGGTCTGAAAATCAGCCGTTTTGAAGCTGCGCTAAGGATCCTCCTTTTATGTTTTAGTAATGTACAGAATGAAATCCGTAAAACAAAACCCGTAAATTTTGCAAATTTGCCTTAATTAGCTCTTGGAGTTAAATTAATAAACTCGCCAGGTCTCTTCCTAACAATGGACTTAAAACTTACTGCATAATACACAGTATATACCAAGCATTAATATCACTACTCTACACATGAGGCCACTATGATCCGAACAATGTTCATACAGCCACGAACCACCAATGTTCATGTAACAATTGCCATCTCCTACTAATCGTGACTGAGGTTATCTCAATTCGCCCGATAACCAATATTTAGCAACAGAACTCCCTTCCTCTGGCTCTTGAGATCCGCTTCCCAAATAGCGACCTATGGCTATGTCCGCGGTGATGATTTCTGACGGATAATCACACTCACTACCTCATAAGTGGGAAACCATTTCACTGTTTCCGGCATGCTGATAGGATGCATATGATAATTGACATGGCCTATAATAACAAGAAATCAAACAGATCATTACCAAAACTGGTTCCATCTGTTTTTAAATCCTCATTTACTTCTAATATCACACAAACTACGTAGCGTCCAACGTGGATATCGATTAGAGCCTTCATAACGCCGTTCTCATAAAGACAGATGATCTCCACCATCCCCTAAGTTGCGTACCAAATTATGATGTCGAAAGCGGGCATCTGAGACCAATAAAACAAAGCCTACCACCTTGGGCGAAAAATTATATACCTTAAGGGGTCGGTAAAGAAATAAATAGCAATGCAAAAGGTGGGACATCACGCAGTAAGTCACAATTTACTAATATTTCCTGTCCTCTTTTGACCTGGGCAGATCAGCGGCTCGTCCGTGGAACGTCCGTAATCTTGGTCTCCAAAATATCACTAATCTAAATCGTTAAGTTGTAAGTAGGATAGGAATTGCATTTGTGCGATTGAATTAATATTAAAATTTGCCTAAAACAAAATTTTAATAAGCTAAAACATAAAGGATAAATTCCCTTAGTTAATTGGATACATAGCGTATTACAATTATAGTTGGTAGCCATCAAGTGGCAACAAATCAAATTCAATTAACTTGGAATCCGCGAGGTCGTTACACATACACTACACTGTACATTTAAATACGTTTGAAGAGACTTGACTATATGCGTCGTATTTAAACGCCCTGGTACACGAGATAAGCAACAGAAAACTTCGCATATAAATGCAAACTAAGATTATAATTATTCCAATTTAAATCTGGGATACAAAATACACACAAATGCTTAGTTAGGAATTTCTGATACCCCAAGAAGACACTGAAGCTAATATGAGCCTGACCTCATAAGCACAGGTGGGAATTGAACTCGCAACCCCTAAAATGCATAGGTGCTTCCGTGTTAACAATATACAATGAAATGACAAACACGAATATAGAGACACAGAAAAACAAGAACAATAAACATATCACAAATATTCCACTGGATTTGAAATAAACATAAAAATACACACTAGTCTTGCGGGCTTGGTGATGTAATCGCATTTCTGGGTCGTCATCCTGCGCGACGTTCATCGACCATACGTTACTTGGGGGAATGGCAAGGTCGTCTTAACCTCACTGTTTCAAAGAAAAACATATATCTGTTCGCAGATACACATAGCTTCATGCCGAAGCCTTTTTCACATCTGATTTTCGTCACATGGCTAATGGGTCACCTCTACAACTGGCGGTCCAATGCAGCTCTCAACTGAGCGAAATCTAATCCCTTCAATCGGGACAAGCAGCGGGAGCTTGTGGCCTCTCAACAACACATATCTCACTGGTCTGGAACCATGTCCTCAGACTCGTAACTCACAGGCCTACATGCTTGACCTCACTTCAGTTCATTCAGAATGTCCGTTATATACTCCGTAAATCTCTTTCCTTCATGCAATGTACCCCGGTTCATGCAACGTGCATAGCCATGTGAGAGCTTGCCGAAATTATAACAAAACCCCTTCCTAATGCAACGTTGGGATTCTTTGTCCTCGGCTTCTTCTGCATATTTGTTAAAACTTATGCACATCTACATAACATGTAACCCCTATTCTTAGGTCACCTGGCACTCCAGTAAGAGTCTCATTATTCGATATTTATAAGGCATCTCCGTCCTTTATTGTTTAATGATCCTAGCTCCTCGAACTTCCATACATCAATCCCCAATAAGAATAACACTACTTTACATGATTATAGAATAAACCTAAAATAATGCTAACACTTTTGTTACCATAAACAAATGACACAAAGCTAATAACACTGAGTGCACATGCGTTAGTTCTAAGCATAATTATCTGATCGCGACTAAAGCATAACGAACGTTTATTTACAAAGAAGGATATGCGAAGCTAAACTGTTCCTCTCTCATGCTAAACACCATTGCGACCACACGGCTGGACTATGGTACTGTATATGGATAGAGCCCTACATTTCACTAGCCTCGTTTTGGGCTGCTGGTCCTTGGTTCCGCTACATGGTATGGTCCATCGTGATGCCGTCTGCTTGAATGCTGGATTGTAGGAAGATCTCGTGCTTAAACAGTTCTTGACGTAGAGACCCGTAGCGCCAATAACTGCAATTTGATATACACAATTAAGAGGCCTGTTTGCGCATTCCTGCCGCCCCTAGTTCAGAATATCATCGGTTAGGACTCATGAAAACTACACGTAGAAAGTCTTTGATAAAATTTTCTGCGCGCTACTGCACACGGATCTCTGGATCAAAGTTTATGAATATTACTTCCCAGTTTCGTGTACTGGCTACTTCTCCAGGCTACGAATAATAAAAACTGGCCGACACTGCATATTCTAATATAGACTCTGTTTACTTCTACAAGCTCATGACGCAGCCTCCCTCACGTCCCTCATCCAAAGAAAGAAAGAATAAATGCCGTCTCTACTCAGCGCTCCCTTTTATAAGTTCTTGAGAGAGAAGCCACGTACGGGGAAACCCTCTGATACAAACGCTTCTCCTTTGTGCAGACGAAAGCTTGGTTCCCACACTCATCCAGCTCAAATAAAATTAAGAGAGGCAATTCATAATAGCACATCAGATCAGTTCAGAGCACGCAGTAAATTATCATAGAATTTTCTGTAATTTTAATTTCGTCGAATTCCGTTCACAGGAGTAATTATCGTCCTATTTCCACACTTTGCCAGACCTGTTTTATGCCGCGTTTCTTCTTATAAGGTTGGTATATGCGAAATCCCAGACAGTATTTGAATCGTTCTATCCTTTTCGGTGGCTTCCTCGCTCTCTCACTCACCTTACCATGCTCGTTCTCGCTTGCCTTGCCTCCCTTCGAGCTCCAAGCTACCTTTCGCGCCTTTCCTATTCCGACTCCCGGTACAGCACTTCTGATACGTTAAATATAATTTCAGTCACCATGAAACGATATGGTTTAATATGTATATGAAGAGCTTTTCAGAAATTAAGCGTGACTCGGAAGAATGGAAGTCTAAACACTCCGTGGAAGAAGGGTGGATTTACTTTCTTAAGGAAACCGAAAATCCTGAACACAAATGCCACTTGCTAAAATTATGCGAGTATTTGCTTTCTGTCCATTCACACAACGCCACTGTGGAAAGAGTTATTTCTTTGATGTCGGCCCAGTGGACTGATGCACGAAATCGACTGCTGCCTGGGACTGTGGGGTCAATCTTACAGTGCCACTTTAACTACAAGCTGAATTGCTTGGAATTTTATAAATAGGACTAGCGAATGTACCCGTGCTTCGCTACGGTATTCTACATTGTATTCGAATATCGAAGTAAATAGTGTGCATGTAGTAAATAAGATTGTTTTAAAATTGCATGTCTCTTAGCGTTATCCGAGAAAGAGCATGGGGAGGTCCCCGTACGTTGTTTCCAATGTAAAGTGTTTGTTATGGATTTGTGATATAACGGCAGGCTCACTTGCCTACTGCCATTCACAATCGAGTTGGGAAGTTTACATTATAATTGCAGGCCCCATTGCCTACTATGCGCACAGAATCGATTTGGGGAGTTTTCGTTAAAATGGCTGCCCCCCTTTCCTACTTCCAGACAGATTACAGTTTTTATTATAATGGTAGGCAATTACCCTACTATCACTCGAAACTGAGTTGTGCAGTTATCATTATAATGCCAGGCCCATTTTCCTACTTCCAGCCAGCTTACTGCCAGTCACACCAAGTTGGTGAGTTTCCATCAAAATAGCAGGCCACTATGCCTAATGCCAGTCACATTTTACATGAGGACATTTCTTTATAATGGCGGGCACCCTTGCCTACTGCCAAACACAATCGGGTAGGGGAGTTTTAAACAAAACTTCATGCTCACTTGCCTTCTGCAAGTCAAATCGAGAAGTGAACTATTCATTACAATTGTAGACCTTCCTTACTAATGACAGTTACACAGGAGTTGGAGAAGGAACCCTTTCATACTGCCAGTCAAAGTATGACACACAAAGTCGGTGTGGGGAGTACTGATTACAATAGCAGACCAACCCTTTCTCGATCACTACAAATCGACACACGAAAGTATATGCGTGTTTACAATATTGAAGACCTTCATTTACAGATTAACTGCTACTAAACGTACGTCATATCGACAAAGGATTATACCATAAGACACGCCGGATTTAGTGGCCTAAATGGCTGGTCCTATGATATGTCATCTATTCTTGGGTCAGATTGAGTTAGAAACGTGGAACAGGGTAACGTTCTTGTAAGATTATCTCACATTACATTACTTTTCGGATAATTATGTGACAGCTACATACATAGCATTTGGCTGATATATGGCTACTGGGTGGGCCAATTTCCGTGAAGAGTTTGATGATTCTGTATTTCATATAAGTAATCGAAGGTATGAATTATGCGTGAAAATTCCAAATTGACTTAACATCCATTAATAGAGAAAAATCAAACGTAAAAGGGATACAGATACGGCAAAAAGTCATAAGACCAAGGTTGTAGATCATTCCAAATTGAACGGAGATCGTGCAATCTGTTATGTGATAGGAATTTCCGAAGGTCTGAACCATCATTAAAATTGCCTGCATATTTCGATATTCTTCGGGGATAAAAAGTGAAAAATGTAATGATCTTGGATGTTTTCCGTTCGTTACAGGATAGAACGTATAATTTTGGCAGTTTCAATTATCTTCTTTTTCTTCTGGCAGATTATGCCGAAATCTGGATTTTGGGCGAGGCGGGTAAAAATTAGGACTTTCAGGAAACTAAACGAAAAATTATGCAGATGGTCATTATTACCCCTTAAACGGAAAGCTGTACGAAAATTTCGCCAAAATAGTCAGTGTAGAGGCACACAGTCGTTACGATTTGATTTATATAGATAAGGAATCTGCTCCATGTAAAACACCTTTTTGGCTATGTCCGCTGGACTTAACCTGCAAAACTGACCATTCATGATATCTCCCTTATTAATCCTCCTGACGAAAAAATGCACATGAAGAAAAGGTTTAGAGGTAGAATTCCATCACGTTTGGTCGATTTCCAGTCAGGTTGGTCTTGTTCTGTATATATTGTGGAAGAGTAAAATCACCATTTCGGTTCCCTATAAACCGCCAGTCCATTCCGGAACATGAAATGTTATTTACGTTTAAAACCTACCTTTGGACAGGTGGATGCTAAATATGAATTTTGGTTCGAATGTCTTCAGTAGTTTTCAAGTTGTAAGGAATACGCTTTACACGCACCCGCTCGTGAGTTAAGTCCGTTGGGACTTGTACAAAAAAACGGTCCGTTAATGATATCTCCCTTATTAATCCTCGTATCGAAATGATGCACATGAGAAAAAAGGTTTAGAAAAAAATTTCTACCAAGGCAGGTAGATTTAAATTAACGTTGGTTGTGTATATTTTGTGGAAGTGCAAAATCACTGTTTCGGTTTCGTATAAACCCCCAGTCAGTTCAGGGATTTAGAAACAATATTTGCCCTAAAACCTATCAAGGACAGGTGTATTCTAAATATGAGTATAGGTGGGAATACATCCAATAGTTTGTAGCACTCGCGTACATACGGCGTAATTAAGGAAGAAAATAATACAGTTAAGAGAGTTGAAAGTAATAGAAAATGGATTATAACTGAGGACAGCCGGATAACGACTAATATGTAAATGCCTAGTTAATGTATTGGAAAATCAAATGACCCTCAATAAATTATGCTAGTGTGAGTTATGGATATAATAAAGCGGTAACAGAGGAGAAATTAAGGTCCAGTGATTCCTAGGTAAACAAAAAATAAGAAGATGACTAATGGTGTTATTACTTAATCTATTCGAGGGCGGTTATAACATCCAACGATATTCCGCCAATATCCCGCAGATAGGCCGATTGACGCCTCTCTTGCATTCTACCTAAGGAACAACCACGAATTTAAAAGCATGATGAGGAAAATGGCAAAACGTTACTCCCCTGCTGGCATGCAGTCAGAGACGTTGCCATGGTAACCTGTAGGTTCGTTGTCGGTCTGTCGGTCACTCAATGCAGAGCATGGTACCAGCAGAAAATTGTAAATTTCTCCGTCATGTAAAGAGTAAGATAAATTATGAACATAACGAAAGTTGTTTATAATGAAGAGACGTTTCACGTACGGTAAGCGAAGCTTACAGAAAATCAATAGTATAAGAGAAAATGGAGGAAAACCATTCTGGTTTTCCTATAAACCCCCCGTCTATTGAAAGATTTTAAAATGATATGCATATTGAAACCTTCCACGGGATGAATACACTCTAAATATGAAGTTTAGTTGAGATCTATCGAGCCGTTTCGACGTGATGGTGGAAAAACCATTCTGGTTTTCCTATAAACCCCCGTGTATTCAAAGATTTTAAAATGATATGCATATCGAAACCTTCCCCGGGATGAGTATACTCTAAATATGAAGTTTAGTTTGAGACCTATCGAGCCGTTTCGACGTGCTGGTGCAAAAACAATTCTGGTTTTCCTATAAACCCCCGTATATTCAAAGATTTTAAAATGATATGCATACGAAACTTTCCCCGGGATGAGTATACTCTAAATATGAAATTTGGTTGAGATCTATCCAGCCGTTTCGACGTGATGGTCGAAAAACCATTCTGGTTTTCCTATAAACCCCCCGTGTATTCAAAGATTATAAAACGATATGCATATCGAAACCTTCCCCGGGATGAGTATACTCTAAATATGAAATTTGTTTGAGATCTATCCAGCCGTTTCGACGTGATGGTGGAAAAACCATTGTGGTTTTCCTATAAACCCCCGTCTATTCAAAGATTTTAAAATGATATGCATATCGAAACTTTCCCCGGGATGAGTATACTCTAAATATGAAAATTGGTTGAGATCTATCCAGCCGTTTCGACGTGATGGTGGAAAAATCATTCTGGTTTTCCTATAAACCCCCCGTGTATTCAAAGATTTTAAAATGATATGCATATCGAAACCTTCCCCGGGAGGAGTATACTCTAAATACGAAGTTTGGTTGAGATCTATCCAGCCGTTTCGACGTGATGGTGGAAAAACCATTCTTGTTTTCCTATAAACCCCCGTGTATTCAAAGATTTTAAAATGATATGCATATCGAAACCTTCCCCGGGATGAGTATACTCTAAATATGAAATTTGGTTGAGATCTATCCAGCCGTTTCGACGTGATGGTGGAAAAACCAATTTGGTTTTCCTATAAACACCCCGTGTATTCAAAGTTTCTAAAATGACATGCATATCGAAACCTTCCCTGGGAGGACTATACTCTATATATGAAGTTTGGTTGAGATCTATCTAGCCGTGTCTACGTGATGGTCGAAAAACCATTCTGGTTTTCCTATAAACCCCCCGTGTATTCAAAGATTTTGAAAGGATATGCATATCGAAACCTTCCCCGGGAGGAGTATACTCTAAATATGAAGTTTAGTTGAAAGGTATCGAGCCGTTTCGACGTGCTGGTGGAAAAACCATTCTGGTTTTCCTATAAACCCCCCGTGTATTCAAAGATTTTAAAATGATATGCATATCAAAACTTTCCCCGGGATGAGTATACTCTAAATATGAAATACGGTTGAGATCTATCCAGCCGTTTCGATGTGATGGTGGAAGAACCATTCTGGTTTTCCTATAAACACCCCGTGTATTCAAAGATTTTAAAATGATATGCATATCGAAAACTTCCCCGGGATGAGTATACTCTAAATATGAAATTTGTTTGAGATCTATCCAGCCGTTTCGACGCGATGGTGGAAAAACCATTCTGGTTTTCCTATAAACGCCCCGTGTATTCAAAGATTTTAAAATGATATGCATATCGAAACATTCCCCGGGAGGAGTATACTCTAAATATGAAATTTGGTTGAGATCTATCCGGCCGTTACGACGTGATGGTGGAAAAACCATTCTGGTTTTCCTATAAACCCCCGTCTATTCAAAGATTTTAAAATGATATGCATATCGAAACCTTCCCCGGGAGGAGTATACTCTAAATATGAAGTTTAGTTGAGATCTATCGAGCCGTTTCGACGTGATGGTGGAAAAACCATTCTGGTTTTCCTATCAACCCCCGTCTATTCAAAGATTTTAAAATGTTATGCATATCGAAACCTTCCCCGGGATGAGTATACTCTAAATATGAAATTTGGTTGAGATCTATCCAGCCGTTTCGACGTGATGGTGGAAAAACCATTCTGGTTTTCCAATAAACCCCCCGTGTATTCAAAGATTTTAAAATGATATGCATATCGAAACCTTCCCCGGGAGGAGTATACTCTAAATATGAAGTTTACTTGAGATCTATCGAGCCGTTTCGACGTGATGGCGGAAAAACCATTCTGGTTTTTTATAAACCCCCGTGTATTCAAAGATTTTAAAATGATATGCATATCGGAACCTTCCCCGGGATGAGTATACTCTAAATATGAAATTTGGTTGAGATCTATCCAACCGTTTCGACGTGATAGTGGAAAAACCATTCTGGTTTTCCTATAAACCCCCGTGTATTCAAAGATTTTATAATGATATGCATATCGAAACCTTCCCCGGGATGAGTATACTCTAAATATATTTGGTTGAGATCTATCCAGCCGTTTCGACGTGATGGCGGAAAAACCATTCTGGTTTTCCTGTAAACCCAACGTGTTTTCAAAGAGTTTAAAATGATATGCACATCAAAACCTTCCCCGGGAGGAGTATACTCTAAATATGAAGTTTGGTTGAGATCTATCCAGCCGTTTCGACGTGATGGTGGAAAAACCATTCTGGTTTTCCTATAAACACCCCGTGTATTCAAAGATTTTAAAATGATATGCATATCGAAACCTTCCCCGGGATGAGTATACTCTAAATATGAAGATTGGTTGAGATCTATCCAGCCGTTTCGACGTGATGGTGGAAAAACCATTCTGGTTTTCCTATAAACCCCCCGTGTATTCAAAGATTTTAAAATGACATGCATATCGAAACCTTCCCCGGGATGAGTATACTGTATATATGAAATTTGGTTGAGATCTATCGAGCCGTTTCGACGTGATGGTGGAAAAACCATTCTGGTTTTCCTATAAACCCCCGTGTATTCAAAGATTTTAAAATGATATGCATATCGAAACCTTCCCCGGGAGGAGTATACTCTAAATATATTTGGTTGAGATCTATCCAGCCGTTTCGACGTGATGGTGGAAAAACCATTCTGGTTTTCCTATAAACCCAACGTGTTTTCAAAGAATTTAAAATGATATGCACATCAAAACCTTCCCCGGGAGGAGTATACTCTAAATATGAAGTTTGGTTGAGATCTATCCAGCCGTTTCGACGTGATGCTGGAAAAACCATTCTGGTTTTCCTATAAACCCCCGTCTATTCAAAGATTTTAAAATGTTATGCATATCGAAACCTTCCCCGGGATGAGTATACTCTAAATATGAAATTTGGTTGAGATCTATCCAGCCGTTTTGGACGTGATGGTGGAAAAACCATTCTGGTTTACCTATAAACCCCCCGTGTATTCAAAGATTTTAAAATGATATGCATATCGAAGCCTTCCCCGGGATGAGTATACTCTAAATATGAAGTTTGGTTGAGATCTATCCAGCCGTTTCGACGTGATGGTGGAAAAACCATTCTGGTTTTCCTAGAAACCCCCCGTGTATTCAAAGATTTTAAAATGACATGCATATCGAAACCTTCCCCGGGATGAGTATACTGTATATATGAAATTTGGTTGAGATCTATCCAGCCGTTTCGACGTGATGGTGGAAAAACCATTCTGGTTTTCCTATAAACCCCCGTGTATTCAAAGATTTTAAAATGATATGCATATCGAAACCTTCCCCGGGATGAGTATACTCTAAATATGAAGTTTGGTTGAGATCTATCCAGCCGTTTCGACGTGATGGTGGAAGAACCATTTTGGTTTTCCTATAAACCCAACGTGTTTTCAAAGAGTTTAAAATGATATGCACATCAAAACCTTCCCCGGGAGGAGTATACTCTAAATATGAAGTTTGGTTGAGATCTATCCAGCCGTTTCGACGTGCTGGTGGAAAAACCATTCTGGTTTTCCTATAAACCCCCGTGTATTCAAAGATGTTAAAATGATATGCATATCGAAACTTTCCCCGGGATGAGTATACTCTAAATATGAAATACGGTTGAGATCTATCCAGCCGTTTCGATGTGATGGTGGAAAAACCATTCTGGTTTTCCTATAAACACCCCGTGTATTCAAAGATTTTAAAATGATATGCATATCGAAAACTTCACCGGGATGAGTATACTCTAAATATGAAATTTGTTTGAGATCTATCCAGCCGTTTCGACGCGATGGTGGAAAAACCATTCTGGTTTTCCTATAAACGCCCCGTGTATTCAAAGATTTTAATATGATATGCATATCGAAACCTTCCCTGGGAGGAATATACTCTAAATATGAAATTTGGTTGAGATCTATCCGGCCGTTACGACGTGATGGTGGAAAAACCATTCTGGTTTTCCTATAAACCCCCGTCTATTCAAAGATTTTAAAATGATATGCATATCGAAACCTTCCCCGGGAGGAGTATACTCTAAATATGAAGTTTAGTTGAGATCTATCGAGCCGTTTCGACGTGATGGTGGAAAAACCATTCTGGTTTTCCTATAAACCCCCGTCTATTCAAAGATTTTAAAATGTTATACATATCGAAACCTTCCCCGGGATGAGTATACTCTAAATATGAAATTTGGTTGAGATCTATCCAGCCGATTCGACGTGATGGTGGAAAAACCATTCTGGTTTTCCTATAAACCCCCCGTGTATTCTAAGATTTTAAAATGATATGCATATCGAAACCTTCCCCGGGAGGAGTATACTCTAAATATGAAGTTTACCTGAGATCTATCGAGCCGTTTCGACGTGATGGCGGAAAAACCATTCTGGTTTTTTATAAACCCCGTGTATTCAAAGATTTTAAAATGATATGCATATCGAAACCTTCCCCGGGATGAGTATACTCTAAATATGAAATTTGGTTGAGATCTATCCAAACGTTTTGACGTGATAGTGGAAAAACCATTCTGGTTTTCCTATAAACCCCCCGTGTATTCAAAGATTTTAAAGTGATATGCATATCAAAACCTTCCCCGGGAGGAATATACTCTAAATATGAAGTTTGGTTGAGATCTATCCAGCCGTTTCGACGTGATGGTGGAAAAACCATTGTGGTTTTCCTATAAACCCCCGTCTATTCAAAGATTTTAAAATGATATGCACATCGAAACTTTCCCCGGGATGAGTATACTCTAAATATGAAATTTGGTTGAGATCTATCGAGCCGTTTCGACGTGATGGTGGAAAAACCATTCTGGTTTTCCTATAAACCCCCGTGTATTCAAAGATTTTAAAATGATATGCATATCGAAACCTTCCCCGGGAGGAGTATACTCTAAATATATTTGGTTGAGATCTATCCAGCCGTTTCGACGTGATGGTGGAAAAACCATTCTGGTTTTCCTATAAACCCAACGTGTTTTCAAAGAATTTAAAATGATATGCACATCAAAACCTTCCCCGGGAGGAGTATACTCTAAATATGAAGTTTGGTTGAGATCTATCCAGCCGTTTCGACGTGATGGTGGAAAAACCATTCTGGTTTTCCTATAAACCCCCGTCTATTCAAAGATTTTAAAATGTTATGCATATCGAAACCTTCCCCGGGATGAGTATACTCTAAATATGAAATTTGGTTGAGATCTATCCAGCCGTTTTGGACGTGATGGTGGAAAAACCATTCTGGTTTACCTATAAACCCCCCGTGTATTCAAAGATTTTAAAATGATATGCATATCGAAGCCTTCCCCGGGATGAGTATACTCTAAATATGAAGTTTGGTTGAGATCTATCCAGCCGTTTCGACGTGATGGTGGAAAAACCATTCTGGTTTTCCTAGAAACCCCCCGTGTATTCAAAGATTTTAAAATGACATGCATATCGAAACCTTCCCCGGGATGAGTATACTGTATATATGAAATTTGGTTGAGATCTATCGAGCCGTTTCGACGTGATGGTGGAAAAACCATTCTGGTTTTCCTATAAACCCCCGTGTATTCAAAGATTTTAAAATGATATGCATATCGAAACCTTCCCCGGGATGAGTATACTCTAAATATGAAGTTTGGTTGAGATCTATCCAGCCGTTTCGACGTGATGGTGGAAGAACCATTTTGGTTTTCCTATAAACCCAACGTGTTTTCAAAGAGTTTAAAATGATATGCACATCAAAACCTTCCCCGGGAGGAGTATACTCTAAATATGAAGTTTGGTTGAGATCTATCCAGCCGTTTCGACGTGCTGGTGGAAAAACCATTCTGGTTTTCCTATAAACCCCCCGTGTATTCAAAGATGTTAAAATGATATGCATATCGAAACTTTCCCCGGGATGAGTATACTCTAAATATGAAATACGGTTGAGATCTATCCAGCCGTTTCGATGTGATGGTGGAAAAACCATTCTGGTTTTCCTATAAACACCCCGTGTATTCAAAGATTTTAAAATGATATGCATATCGAAAACTTCACCGGGATGAGTATACTCTAAATATGAAATTTGTTTGAGATCTATCCAGCCGTTTCGACGCGATGGTGGAAAAACCATTCTGGTTTTCCTATAAACGCCCCGTGTATTCAAAGATTTTAATATGATATGCATATCGAAACCTTCCCTGGGAGGAATATACTCTAAATATGAAATTTGGTTGAGATCTATCCGGCCGTTACGACGTGATGGTGGAAAAACCATTCTGGTTTTCCTATAAACCCCCGTCTATTCAAAGATTTTAAAATGATATGCATATCAAAACCTTCCCCGGGAGGAGTATACTCTAAATATGAAGTTTAGTTGAGATCTATCGAGCCGTTTCGACGTGATGGTGGAAAAACCATTCTGGTTTTCCTATAAACCCCCGTCTATTCAAAGATTTTAAAATGTTATACATATCGAAACCTTCCCCGGGATGAGTATACTCTAAATATGAAATTTGGTTGAGATCTATCCAGCCGATTCGACGTGATGGTGGAAAAACCATTCTGGTTTTCCTATAAACCCCCCGTGTATTCTAAGATTTTAAAATGATATGCATATCGAAACCTTCCCCGGGAGGAGTATACTCTGAATATGAAGTTTACCTGAGATCTATCGACCCGTTTCGACGTGATGGCGGAAAAACCATTCTGGTTTTTTATAAACCCCGTGTATTCAAAGATTTTAAAATGATATGCATATCGAAACCTTCCCCGGGATGAGTATACTCTAAATATGAAATTTGGTTGAGATCTATCCAAACGTTTTGACGTGATAGTGGAAAAACCATTCTGGTTTTCCTATAAACCCCCCGTGTATTCAAAGATTTTAAAGTGATATGCATATCAAAACCTTCCCCGGGAGGAATATACTCTAAATATGAAGTTTGGTTGAGATCTATCCAGCCGTTTCGACGTGATGGTGGAAAAACCATTGTGGTTTTCCTATAAACCCCCGTCTATTCAAAGATTTTAAAATGATATGCACATCGAAACTTTCCCCGGGATGAGTATACTCTAAATATGAAATTTGGTTGAGATCTATCCAGCCGTTTCGACGTGATGGTGGAAAAATCATTCTGGTTCTCCTATAAACCCCCCGTGTATTCAAAGATTTTAAAATGATATGCATATCGAAACCTTCCCCGGGAGGAGTATACTCTAAATACGAAGTTTGGTTGAGATCTATCCAGCCGATTCGACGTGATGGTGGAAAAACCATTCTGGTTTTCCTATAAACCCCCCGTGTATTCAATGATTCTAAAATGATATGCATATCGAAACCTTCCCCGGGATGAGTATACTCTAAATATGAAATTTGGTTGAGATCTATCCAGCCGTTTCGACGTGATGGTGGAAAAACCAATCTGGTTTTCCTATTAACACCCCGTGTATTCAAAGTTTCTAAAATGACATGCATATCGAAACCTTCCCTGGGAGGAGTATACTCTATATATGAAGTTTGGTTGAGATCTATCCAGCCGTGTCTACGTGATGGTCGAAAAACCATTCTGGTTTTCCTATAAACCCCCCGTGTATTCAAAGATTTTGAAAGGATATGCATATCGAAACCTTCCCCGGGAGGAGTATACTCTAAATATGAAGTTTAGTTGAGACCTATCGAGCCGTTTCGACGTGCTGGTGGAAAAACCATTCTGGTTTTCCTATAAACCCCCCGTGTATTCAAAGATGTTAAAATGATATGCATATCGAAACTTTCCCCGGGATGAGTATACTCTAAATATGAAATACGGTTGAGATCTATCCAGCCGTTTCGATGTGATGGTGGAAAAACCATTCTGGTTTTCCTATAAACACCCCGTGTATTCAAAGATTTTAAAATGATATGCATATCGAAAACTTCCCCGGGATGAGTATACTCTAAATATGAAATTTGTTTGAGATCTATCCAGCCGTTTCGACGCGATGGTGGAAAAACCATTCTGGTTTTCCTATAAACGCCCCGTGTATTCAAAGATTTTAAAATGATATGCATATCGAAACCTTCCCCGGGAGGAGTATACTCTAAATATGAAATTTGGTTGAGATCTATCCGGCCGTTACGACGTGGTGGTGGAAAAACCATTCTGGTTTTCCTATAAACCCCCGTCTATTCAAGGATTTTAAAATGATATGCATATCGAAACCTTCCCCGGGAGGAGTATACTCTAAATATGCAGTTTAGATGAGATCTATCGAGCCGTTTCGACGTGAAGGTGGAAAAACCATTCTGATTTTCCTATAAACCCCCGTGTATTCAAAGATTTTAAAATGATATGCATATCGAAAACTTCCCCGGGATGAGTATACTCTAAATATGAAATTTGTTTGAGATCTATCCAGCCGTTTCGACGCGATGGTGGAAAAACCATTCTGGTTTTCCTATAAACGCCCCGTGTATTCAAAGATTTTAAAATGATATGCATATCGAAACATTCCCCGGGAGGAGTATACTCTAAATATGAAATTTGGTTGAGATCTATCCGGCCGTTACGACGTGATGGTGGAAAAACCATTCTGGTTTTCCTATAAACCCCCGTCTATTCAAAGATTTTAAAATGATATGCATATCGAAACCTTCCCCGGGAGGAGTATACTCTAAATATGAAGTTTAGTTGAGATCTATCGAGCCGTTTCGACGTGATGGTGGAAAAACCATTCTGGTTTTCCTATAAACCCCCGTCTATTCAAAGATTTTAAAATGTTATGCATATCGAAACCTTCCCCGGGATGAGTATACTCTAAATATGAAATTTGGTTGAGATCTATCCAGCCGTTTCGACGTGATGGTGGAAAAACCATTCTGGTTTTCCTATAAACCCCCCGTGTATTCAAAGATTTTAAAATGATATGCATATCGAAACCTTCCCCGGGAGGAGTATACTCTAAATATGAAGTTTACTTGAGATCTATCGAGCCGTTTCGACGTGATGGCGGAAAAACCATTCTGGTTTTATAAACCCTCGTGTATTCAAAGATTTTAAAATGATATGCATATCGAAACCTTCCCCGGGATGAGTATACTCTAAATATGAAATTTGGTTGAGATCTATCCAACCGTTTCGACGTGATAGTGGAAAAACCATTCTGGTTTTCCTATAAACCCCCGTGTATTCAAAGATTTTAGAATGATATGCATATCGAAACCTTCCCCGGGAGGAGTATACTCTAAATATATTTGGTTGAGATCTATCCAGCCGTTTCGACGTGATGGTGGAAAAACCATTCTGGTTTTCCTGTAAACCCAACGTGTTTTCAAAGAGTTTAAAATGATATGCACATCAAAACCTTCCCCGGGAGGAGTATACTCTAAATATGAAGTTTGGTTGAGATCTATCCAGCCGTTTCGACGTGATGGTGGAAAAACCATTCTGGTTTTCCTATAAACACCCCGTGTATTCAAAGATTTTAAAATGATATGCATATCGAAACCTTCCCCGGGATGAGTATACTCTAAATATGAAGATTGGTTGAGATCTATCCAGCCGTTTCGACGTGATGGTGGAAAAACCATTCTGGTTTTCCTATAAACCCCCCGTGTATTCAAAGATTTTAAAATGACATGCATATCGAAACCTTCCCCGGGATGAGTATACTGTATATATGAAATTTGGTTGAGATCTATCGAGCCGTTTCGACGTGATGGTGGAAAAACCATTCTGGTTTTCCTATAAACCCCCGTGTATTCAAAGATTTTAAAATGATATGCATATCGAAACCTTCCCCGGGAGGAGTATACTCTAAATATATTTGGTTGAGATCTATCCAGCCGTTTCGACGTGATGGTGGAAAAACCATTCTGGTTTTCCTATAAACCCAACGTGTATTCAAAGAATTTAAAATGATATGCACATCAAAACCTTCCCCGGGAGGAGTATACTCTAAATATCAAGTTTGGTTGAGATCTATCCAGCCGTTTCGACGTGATGGTGGAAAAACCATTCTGGTTTTCCTATAAACCCCCGTCTATTCAAAGATTTTAAAATGTTATGCATATCGAAACCTTCCCCGGGATGAGTATACTCTAAATATGAAATTTGGTTGAGATCTATCCAGCCGTTTTGGACGTGATGGTGGAAAAACCATTCTGGTTTACCTATAAACCCCCCGTGTATTCAAAGATTTTAAAATGATATGCATATCGAAGCCTTCCCCGGGATGAGTATACTCTAAATATGAAGTTTGGTTGAGATCTATCCAGCCGTTTCGACGTGATGGTGGAAAAACCATTCTGGTTTTCCTAGAAACCCCCCGTGTATTCAAAGATTTTAAAATGACATGCATATCGAAACCTTCCCCGGGATGAGTATACTGTATATATGAAATTTGGTTGAGATCTATCGAGCCGTTTCGACGTGATGGTGGAAAAACCATTCTGGTTTTCCTATAAACCCCCGTGTATTCAAAGATTTTAAAATGATATGCATATCGAAACCTTCCCCGGGATGAGTATACTCTAAATATGAAGTTTGGTTGAGATCTATCCAGCCGTTTCGACGTGATGGTGGAAGAACCATTTTGGTTTTCCTATAAACCCAACGTGTTTTCAAAGAGTTTAAAATGATATGCACATCAAAACCTTCCCCGGGAGGAGTATACTCTAAATATGAAGTTTGGTTGAGATCTATCCAGCCGTTTCGACGTGCTGGTGGAAAAACCATTCTGGTTTTCCTATAAACCCCCCGTGTATTCAAAGATGTTAAAATGATATGCATATCGAAACTTTCCCCGGGATGAGTATACTCTAAATATGAAATACGGTTGAGATCTATCCAGCCGTTTCGATGTGATGGTGGAAAAACCATTCTGGTTTTCCTATAAACACCCCGTGTATTCAAAGATTTTAAAATGATATGCATATCGAAAACTTCACCGGGATGAGTATACTCTAAATATGAAATTTGTTTGATATCTATCCAGCCGTTTCGACGCGATGGTGGAAAAACCATTCTGGTTTTCCTATAAACGCCCCGTGTATTCAAAGATTTTAATATGATATGCATATCGAAACCTTCCCTGGGAGGAGTATACTCTAAATATGAAATTTGGTTGAGATCTATCCGGCCGTTACGACGTGATGGTGGAAAAACCATTCTGGTTTTCCTATAAACCCCCGTCTATTCAAAGATTTTAAAATGATATGCATATCGAAACCTTCCCCGGGAGGAGTATACTCTAAATATGAAGTTTAGTTGAGATCTATCGAGCCGTTTCGACGTGATGGTGGAAAAACCATTCTGGTTTTCCTATAAACCCCCGTCTATTCAAAGATTTTAAAATGTTATACATATCGAAACCTTCCCCGGGATGAGTATACTCTAAATATGAAATTTGGTTGAGATCTATCCAGCCGATTCGACGTGATGGTGGAAAAACCATTCTGGTTTTCCTATAAACCCCCCGTGTATTCTAAGATTTTAAAATGATATGCATATCGAAACCTTCCCCGGGAGGAGTATACTCTAAATATGAAGTTTACCTGAGATCTATCGAGCCGTTTCGACGTGATGGCGGAAAAACCATTCTGGTTTTTATAAACCCCGTGTATTCAAAGATTTTAAAATGATATGCATATCGAAACCTTCCCCGGGATGAGTATACTCTAAATATGAAATTTGGTTGAGATCTATCCAAACGTTTCGACGTGATAGTGGAAAAACCATTCTGGTTTTCCTATAAACCCCCCGTGTATTCAAAGATTTTAAAGTGATATGCATATCAAAACCTTCCCCGGGAGGAATATACTCTAAATATGAAGTTTGGTTGAGATCTATCCAGCCGTTTCGACGTGATGGTGGAAAAACCATTGTGGTTTTCCTATAAACCCCCGTCTATTCAAAGATTTTAAAATGATATGCACATCGAAACTTTCCCCGGGATGAGTATACTCTAAATATGAAATTTGGTTGAGATCTATCCAGCCGTTTCGACGTGATGGTGGAAAAATCATTCTGGTTCTCCTATAAACCCCCCGTGTATTCAAAGATTTTAAAATGATATGCATATCGAAACCTTCCCCGGGAGGAGTATACTCTAAATACGAAGTTTGGTTGAGATCTATCCAGCCGATTCGACGTGATGGTGGAAAAACCATTCTGGTTTTCCTATAAACCCCCCGTGTATTCAATGATTTTAAAATGATATGCATATCGAAACCTTCCCCGGGATGAGTATACTCTAAATATGAAATTTGGTTGAGATCTATCCAGCCGTTTCGACGTGATGGTGGAAAAACCAATCTGGTTTTCCTATTAACACCCCGTGTATTCAAAGTTTCTAAAATGACATGCATATCGAAATCTTCCCTGGGAGGAGTATACTCTATATATGAAGTTTGGTTGAGATCTATCCAGCCGTGTCTACGTGATGGTCGAAAAACCATTCTGGTTTTCCTATAAACCCCCCGTGTATTCAAAGATTTTGAAAGGATATGCATATCGAAACCTTCCCCGGGAGGAGTATACTCTAAATATGAAGTTTAGTTGAGACCTATCGAGCCGTTTCGACGTGCTGGTGGAAAAACCATTCTGGTTTTCCTATAAACCCCCCGTGTATTCAAAGATGTTAAAATGATATGCATATCGAAACTTTCCCCGGGATGAGTATACTCTAAATATGAAATACGGTTGAGATCTATCCAGCCGTTTCGATGTGATGGTGGAAAAACCATTCTGGTTTTCCTATAAACACCCCGTGTATTCAAAGATTTTAAAATGATATGCATATCGAAAACTTCCCCTGGATGAGTATACTCTAAATATGAAATTTGTTTGAGATCTATCCAGCCGTTTCGACGCGATGGTGGAAAAACCATTCTGGTTTTCCTATAAACGCCCCGTGTATTCAAAGATTTTAAAATGATATGCATATCGAAACCTTAGCCGGGAGGAGTATACTCTAAATATGAAATTTGGTTGAGATCTATCCGGCCGTTACGACGTGATGGTGGAAAAACCATTCTGGTTTTCCTATAAACCCCCGTCTATTCAAGGATTTTAAAATGATATGCATATCGAAACCTTCCCCGGGAGGAGTATACTCTAAATATGCAGTTGAGATGAGATCTATCGAGCCGTTTCGACGTGATGGTGGAAAAACCATTATGATTTTCCTATAAACCCCCGTCTATTCAAAGATTTTAAAATGTTATGCATATCGAAACCTTCCCCGGGATGAGTATACTCTAAATATGAAATTTGGTTGAGATCTATCCAGCCGATTCGACGTGATGGTGGAAAAACCATTCTGGTTTTCCTATAAACCCCCCGTGTATTCTAAGATTTTAAAATGATATGCATATCGAAACCTTCCCCGGGAGGAGTATACTCTAAATATGAAGTTTACTTGAGATCTATCGAGCAGTTTCGACGTGTTGGCGGAAAAACCATTCTGGTTTTTTATAAACCCCCGTGTATTCCAGGATTTTAAAATGATATGCATATCGAAACCTTCCCCGGGATGAGTATACTCTAAATATGAAATTTGGTTGAGATCTATCCAACCGTTTCGACGTGATAGTGGAAAAACCATTCTGGTTTTCCTATAAACCCCCCGTGTATTCAAAGATTTTAAAGTGATATGCATATCAAAACCTTCCCCGGGAGGAGTATACTCTAAATATGAAGTTTGGTTGTGATCTATCCAGCCGTTTCGACGTGATGCTGGAAAAACCATTCTGGTTTTCCTATAAACCCCTGTCTATTCAAAGATTTTAAAATGATATGCATATCGAAACCTCTCCCGGGAGGGTATACTCTAAATGTGAAGTTTGGTTGAGATCTATCCAGCCGTTTCGACGTGATGGTCGAAAAACCATTCTGGTTTTCCTATAAACCCCCCGTGTATTCAAAGATTATAAAACGATATGCATATCGAAACCTTCCCCGGGATGAGTATACTCTAAATATGAAATTTGTTTGAGATCTATCCAGCCGTTTCGACGTGATGGTGGAAAAACCATTGTGGTTTTCCTATAAACCCCCGTCTATTCAAAGATTTTGAAATGATATGCATATCGAAACTTTCCCCGGGATGAGTATACTCTAAATATGAAAATTGGTTGAGATCTATCCAGCCGTTTCGACGTGATGGTGGAAAAATCATTCTGGTTTTCCTATAAACCCCCCGTGTATTCAAAGATTTTAAAATGATATGCATATCGAAACCTTCCCCGGGAGGAGTATACTCTAAATACGAAGATTGGTTGAGATCTATCCAGCCGATTCGACGTGATGGCGGAAAAACCATTCTGGTTTTCCTATAAACCCCCCGTGTATTCAATGATTATAAAATGATATGCATATCGAAACCTTCCCCGGGATGAGTATACTCTAAATATGAAATTTGGTTGAGATCTATCCAGCCGTTTCGACGTGATGGTGGAAAAACCAATCTGGTTTTCCTATAAACACCCCGTGTATTCAAAGTTTCTAAAATGACATGCATATCGAAACCTTCCCTGGCAGGAGTATACTCTATATATGAAGTTTGGTTGAGATCTATCCAGCCGTGTCTACGTGATGGTCGAAAAACCATTCTGGTTTTCCTATAAACCCCCCGTGTATTCAAAGATTTTGAAAGGATATGCATATCGAAACCTTCCCCGGGAGGAGTATACTCTAAATATGAAGTTTAGTTGAGACCTATCGAGCCGTTTCGACGTGCTGGTGGAAAAACCATTCTGGTTTTCCTATAAACCCCCCGTGTATTCAAAGATGTTAAAATGATATGCATATCGAAACTTTCCCCGGGATGAGTATACTCTAAATATGAAATACGGTTGAGATCTATCCAGCCGTTTCGATGTGATGGTGGAAAAACCATTCTGGTTTTCCTATAAACACCCCGTGTATTCAAAGATTTTAAAATGATATGCATATCGAAAACTTCCCCGGGATGAGTATACTCTAAATATGAAATTTGTTTGAGATCTATCCAGCCGTTTCGACGCGATGGTGGAAAAACCATTCTGGTTTTCCTATAAACGCCCCGTGTATTCAAAGATTTTAAAATGATATGCATATCGAAACCTTCCCCGGGAGGAGTATACTCTAAATATGAAATTTGGTTGAGATCTATCCGGCCGTTACGACGTGATGGTGGAAAAACCATTCTGGTTTTCCTATAAACCCCCGTCTATTCAAGGATTTTAAAATGATATGCATATCGAAACCTTCCCCGGGAGGAGTATACTCTAAATATGCAGTTTAGTTGAGATCTATCGAGCCGTTTCGACGTGATGGTGGAAAAACCATTCTGATTTTCCTATAAACCCCCGTCTATTCAAAGATTTTAAAATGTTATGCATATCGAAACCTTCCCCGGGATGAGTATACTCTAAATATGAAATTTGGTTGAGATCTATCCAGCCGATTTGACGTGATGGTGGAAAAACCATTCTGGTTTTCCTATAAACCCCCCGTGTATTCTAAGATTTTAAAATGATATGCATATCGAAACCTTCCCCGGGAGGAGTATACTCTAAATATGAAGTTTACTTGAGATCTATCGAGCAGTTTCGACGTGTTGGCGGAAAAACCATTCTGGTTTTTTATAAACCCCCGTGTATTCCAGGATTTTAAAATGATATGCATATCGAAACCTTCCCCGGGATGAGTATACTCTAAATATGAAATTTGGTTGAGATCTATCCAACCGTTTCGACGTGATAGTGGAAAAACCATTCTGTTTTTCCTATAAACCCCCCGTGTATTCAAAGATTTTAAAGTGATATGCATATCAAAACCTTCCCCGGGAGGAGTATACGCTAAATATGAAGTTTGGTTGAGATCTATCCAGCCGTTTCGACGTGATGGTGGAAAAACCATTCTGGTTTTCCTATAAACCCCTGTCTATTCAAAGATTTTAAAATGATATGCATATCGAAACCTCTCCCGGGAGGGTATACTCTAAATGTGAAATACGGTTGAGATCTATCCAGCCGTTTCGATGTGATGGTGGAAAAACCATTCTGGTTTTCCTATAAACACCCCGTGTATTCAAAGATTTTAAAATGATATGCATATCGAAAACTTCACCGGGATGAGTATACTCTAAATATGAAATTTGTTTGAGATCTATCCAGCCGTTTCGACGCGATGGTGGAAAAACCATTCTGGTTTTCCTATAAACGCCCCGTGTATTCAAAGATTTTAATATGATATGCATATCGAAACCTTCCCTGGGAGGAATATACTCTAAATATGAAATTTGGTTGAGATCTATCCGGCCGTTACGACGTGATGGTGGAAAAACCATTCTGGTTTTCCTATAAACCCCCGTCTATTCAAAGATTTTAAAATGATATGCATATCGAAACCTTCCCCGGGAGGAGTATACTCTAAATATGAAGTTTAGTTGAGATCTATCGAGCCGTTTCGACGTGATGGTGGAAAAACCATTCTGGTTTTCCTATAAACCCCCGTCTATTCAAAGATTTTAAAATGTTATACATATCGAAACCTTCCCCGGGATGAGTATACTCTAAATATGAAATTTGGTTGAGATCTATCCAGCCGATTCGACGTGATGGTGGAAAAACCATTCTGGTTTTCCTATAAACCCCCCGTGTATTCTAAGATTTTAAAATGATATGCATATCGAAACCTTCCCCGGGAGGAGTATACTCTAAATATGAAGTTTACCTGAGATCTATCGAGCCGTTTCGACGTGATGGCGGAAAAACCATTCTGGTTTTTTATAAACCCCGTGTATTCAAAGATTTTAAAATGATATGCATATCGAAACCTTCCCCGGGATGAGTATACTCTAAATATGAAATTTGGTTGAGATCTATCCAAACGTTTTGACGTGATAGTGGAAAAACCATTCTGGTTTTCCTATTAACCCCCCGTGTATTCAAAGATTTTAAAGTGATATGCATATCAAAACCTTCCCCGGGAGGAATATACTCTAAATATGAAGTTTGGTTGAGATCTATCCAGCCGTTTCGACGTGATGGTGGAAAAACCATTGTGGTTTTCCTATAAACCCCCGTCTATTCAAAGATTTTAAAATGATATGCACATCGAAACTTTCCCCGGGATGAGTATACTCTAAATATGAAATTTGGTTGAGATCTATCGAGCCGTTTCGACGTGATGGTGGAAAAACCATTCTGGTTTTCCTATAAACCCCCGTGTATTCAAAGATTTTAAAATGATATGCATATCGAAACCTTCCCCGGGAGGAGTATACTCTAAATATATTTGGTTGAGATCTATCCAGCCGTTTCGACGTGATGGTGGAAAAACCATTCTGGTTTTCCTATAAACCCAACGTGTTTTCAAAGAATTTAAAATGATATGCACATCAAAACCTTCCCCGGGAGGAGTATACTCTAAATATGAAGTTTGGTTGAGATCTATCCAGCCGTTTCGACGTGATGGTGGAAAAACCATTCTGGTTTTCCTATAAACCCCCGTCTATTCAAAGATTTTAAAATGTTATGCATATCGAAACCTTCCCCGGGATGAGTATACTCTAAATATGAAATTTGGTTGAGATCTATCCAGCCGTTTTGGACGTGATGGTGGAAAAACCATTCTGGTTTACCTATAAACCCCCCGTGTATTCAAAGATTTTAAAATGATATGCATATCGAAGCCTTCCCCGGGATGAGTATACTCTAAATATGATGTTTGGTTGAGATCTATCCAGCCGTTTCGACGTGATGGTGGAAAAACCATTCTGGTTTTCCTAGAAACCCCCCGTGTATTCAAAGATTTTAAAATGACATGCATATCGAAACCTTCCCCGGGATGAGTATACTGTATATATGAAATTTGGTTGAGATCTATCGAGCCGTTTCGACGTGATGGTGGAAAAACCATTCTGGTTTTCCTATAAACCCAACGTGTTTTCAAAGAATTTAAAATGATATGCACATCAAAACCTTCCCCGGGAGGAGTATACTCTAAATATGAAGTTTGGTTGAGATCTATCCAGCCGTTTCGACGTGATGGTGGAAAAACCATTCTGGTTTTCCTATAAACCCCCGTCTATTCAAAGATTTTAAAATGTTATGCATATCGAAACCTTCCCCGGGAGGTGTATACTCTAAATATGAAGTTTGGTTGAGATCTATCCAGCCGATTCGACGTGATGGTGGAAAAACCATTCTGGTTTTCCTATAAACCCCCCGTGTATTCAATGATTTTAAAATGATATGCATATCGAAACCTTCCCCGGGATGAGTATACTCTAAATATGAAATTTGGTTGAGATCTATCCAGCCGTTTCGACGTGATGGTGGAAAAACCAATCTGGTTTTCCTATTAACACCCCGTGTATTCAAAGTTTCTAAAATGACATGCATATCGAAATCTTCCCTGGGAGGAGTATACTCTATATATGAAGTTTGGTTGAGATCTATCCAGCCGTGTCTACGTGATGGTCGAAAAACCATTCTGGTTTTCCTATAAACCCCCCGTGTATTCAAAGATTTTGAAAGGATATGCATATCGAAACCTTCCCCGGGAGGAGTATACTCTAAATATGAAGTTTAGTTGAGACCTATCGAGCCGTTTCGACGTGCTGGTGGAAAAACCATTCTGGTTTTCCTATAAACCCCCCGTGTATTCAAAGATGTTAAAATGATATGCATATCGAAACTTTCCCCGGGATGAGTATACTCTAAATATGAAATACGGTTGAGATCTATCCAGCCGTTTCGATGTGATGGTGGAAAAACCATTCTGGTTTTCCTATAAACACCCCGTGTATTCAAAGATTTTAAAATGATATGCATATCGAAAACTTCCCCTGGATGAGTATACTCTAAATATGAAATTTGTTTGAGATCTATCCAGCCGTTTCGACGCGATGGTGGAAAAACCATTCTGGTTTTCCTATAAACGCCCCGTGTATTCAAAGATTTTAAAATGATATGCATATCGAAACCTTAGCCGGGAGGAGTATACTCTAAATATGAAATTTGGTTGAGATCTATCCGGCCGTTACGACGTGATGGTGGAAAAACCATTCTGGTTTTCCTATAAACCCCCGTCTATTCAAGGATTTTAAAATGATATGCATATCGAAACCTTCCCCGGGAGGAGTATACTCTAAATATGCAGTTGAGATGAGATCTATCGAGCCGTTTCGACGTGATGGTGGAAAAACCATTATGATTTTCCTATAAACCCCCGTCTATTCAAAGATTTTAAAATGTTATGCATATCGAAACCTTCCCCGGGATGAGTATACTCTAAATATGAAATTTGGTTGAGATCTATCCAGCCGATTCGACGTGATGGTGGAAAAACCATTCTGGTTTTCCTATAAACCCCCCGTGTATTCTAAGATTTTAAAATGATATGCATATCGAAACCTTCCCCGGGAGGAGTATACTCTAAATATGAAGTTTACTTGAGATCTATCGAGCAGTTTCGACGTGTTGGCGGAAAAACCATTCTGGTTTTTTATAAACCCCCGTGTATTCCAGGATTTTAAAATGATATGCATATCGAAACCTTCCCCGGGATGAGTATACTCTAAATATGAAATTTGGTTGAGATCTATCCAACCGTTTCGACGTGATAGTGGAAAAACCATTCTGGTTTTCCTATAAACCCCCCGTGTATTCAAAGATTTTAAAGTGATATGCATATCAAAACCTTCCCCGGGAGGAGTATACTCTAAATATGAAGTTTGGTTGTGATCTATCCAGCCGTTTCGACGTGATGCTGGAAAAACCATTCTGGTTTTCCTATAAACCCCTGTCTATTCAAAGATTTTAAAATGATATGCATATCGAAACCTCTCCCGGGAGGGTATACTCTAAATGTGAAGTTTGGTTGAGATCTATCCAGCCGTTTCGACGTGATGGTCGAAAAACCATTCTGGTTTTCCTATAAACCCCCCGTGTATTCAAAGATTATAAAACGATATGCATATCGAAACCTTCCCCGGGATGAGTATACTCTAAATATGAAATTTGTTTGAGATCTATCCAGCCGTTTCGACGTGATGGTGGAAAAACCATTGTGGTTTTCCTATAAACCCCCGTCTATTCAAAGATTTTGAAATGATATGCATATCGAAACTTTCCCCGGGATGAGTATACTCTAAATATGAAAATTGGTTGAGATCTATCCAGCCGTTTCGACGTGATGGTGGAAAAATCATTCTGGTTTTCCTATAAACCCCCCGTGTATTCAAAGATTTTAAAATGATATGCATATCGAAACCTTCCCCGGGAGGAGTATACTCTAAATACGAAGATTGGTTGAGATCTATCCAGCCGATTCGACGTGATGGCGGAAAAACCATTCTGGTTTTCCTATAAACCCCCCGTGTATTCAATGATTATAAAATGATATGCATATCGAAACCTTCCCCGGGATGAGTATACTCTAAATATGAAATTTGGTTGAGATCTATCCAGCCGTTTCGACGTGATGGTGGAAAAACCAATCTGGTTTTCCTATAAACACCCCGTGTATTCAAAGTTTCTAAAATGACATGCATATCGAAACCTTCCCTGGCAGGAGTATACTCTATATATGAAGTTTGGTTGAGATCTATCCAGCCGTGTCTACGTGATGGTCGAAAAACCATTCTGGTTTTCCTATAAACCCCCCGTGTATTCAAAGATTTTGAAAGGATATGCATATCGAAACCTTCCCCGGGAGGAGTATACTCTAAATATGAAGTTTAGTTGAGACCTATCGAGCCGTTTCGACGTGCTGGTGGAAAAACCATTCTGGTTTTCCTATAAACCCCCCGTGTATTCAAAGATGTTAAAATGATATGCATATCGAAACTTTCCCCGGGATGAGTATACTCTAAATATGAAATACGGTTGAGATCTATCCAGCCGTTTCGATGTGATGGTGGAAAAACCATTCTGGTTTTCCTATAAACACCCCGTGTATTCAAAGATTTTAAAATGATATGCATATCGAAAACTTCCCCGGGATGAGTATACTCTAAATATGAAATTTGTTTGAGATCTATCCAGCCGTTTCGACGCGATGGTGGAAAAACCATTCTGGTTTTCCTATAAACGCCCCGTGTATTCAAAGATTTTAAAATGATATGCATATCGAAACCTTCCCCGGGAGGAGTATACTCTAAATATGAAATTTGGTTGAGATCTATCCGGCCGTTACGACGTGATGGTGGAAAAACCATTCTGGTTTTCCTATAAACCCCCGTCTATTCAAGGATTTTAAAATGATATGCATATCGAAACCTTCCCCGGGAGGAGTATACTCTAAATATGCAGTTTAGTTGAGATCTATCGAGCCGTTTCGACGTGATGGTGGAAAAACCATTCTGATTTTCCTATAAACCCCCGTCTATTCAAAGATTTTAAAATGTTATGCATATCGAAACCTTCCCCGGGATGAGTATACTCTAAATATGAAATTTGGTTGAGATCTATCCAGCCGATTTGACGTGATGGTGGAAAAACCATTCTGGTTTTCCTATAAACCCCCCGTGTATTCTAAGATTTTAAAATGATATGCATATCGAAACCTTCCCCGGGAGGAGTATACTCTAAATATGAAGTTTACTTGAGATCTATCGAGCAGTTTCGACGTGTTGGCGGAAAAACCATTCTGGTTTTTTATAAACCCCCGTGTATTCCAGGATTTTAAAATGATATGCATATCGAAACCTTCCCCGGGATGAGTATACTCTAAATATGAAATTTGGTTGAGATCTATCCAACCGTTTCGACGTGATAGTGGAAAAACCATTCCGTTTTTCCTATAAACCCCCCGTGTATTCAAAGATTTTAAAGTGATATGCATATCAAAACCTTCCCCGGGAGGAGTATACTCTAAATATGAAGTTTGGTTGAGATCTATCCAGCCGTTTCGACGTGATGGTGGAAAAACCATTCTGGTTTTCCTATAAACCCCTGTCTATTCAAAGATTTTAAAATGATATGCATATCGAAACCTCTCCCGGGAGGGTATACTCTAAATGTGAAATACGGTTGAGATCTATCCAGCCGTTTCGATGTGATGGTGGAAAAACCATTCTGGTTTTCCTATAAACACCCCGTGTATTCAAAGATTTTAAAATGATATGCATATCGAAAACTTCACCGGGATGAGTATACTCTAAATATGAAATTTGTTTGAGATCTATCCAGCCGTTTCGACGCGATGGTGGAAAAACCATTCTGGTTTTCCTATAAACGCCCCGTGTATTCAAAGATTTTAATATGATATGCATATCGAAACCTTCCCTGGGAGGAATATACTCTAAATATGAAATTTGGTTGAGATCTATCCGGCCGTTACGACGTGATGGTGGAAAAACCATTCTGGTTTTCCTATAAACCCCCGTCTATTCAAAGATTTTAAAATGATATGCATATCGAAACCTTCCCCGGGAGGAGTATACTCTAAATATGAAGTTTAGTTGAGATCTATCGAGCCGTTTCGACGTGATGGTGGAAAAACCATTCTGGTTTTCCTATAAACCCCCGTCTATTCAAAGATTTTAAAATGTTATACATATCGAAACCTTCCCCGGGATGAGTATACTCTAAATATGAAATTTGGTTGAGATCTATCCAGCCGATTCGACGTGATGGTGGAAAAACCATTCTGGTTTTCCTATAAACCCCCCGTGTATTCTAAGATTTTAAAATGATATGCATATCGAAACCTTCCCCGGGAGGAGTATACTCTAAATATGAAGTTTACCTGAGATCTATCGAGCCGTTTCGACGTGATGGCGGAAAAACCATTCTGGTTTTTTATAAACCCCCGTGTATTCCAGGATTTTAAAATGATATGCATATCGAAACCTTCCCCGGGATGAGTATACTCTAAATATGAAATTTGGTTGAGATCTATCCAACCGTTTCGACGTGATAGTGGAAAAACCATTCTGGTTTTCCTATAAACCCCCCGTGTATTCAAAGATTTTAAAGTGATATGCATATCAAAACCTTCCCCGGGAGGAGTATACTCTAAATATGAAGTTTGGTTGTGATCTATCCAGCCGTTTCGACGTGATGCTGGAAAAACCATTCTGGTTTTCCTATAAACCCCTGTCTATTCAAAGATTTTAAAATGATATGCATATCGAAACCTCTCCCGGGAGGGTATACTCTAAATGTGAAGTTTGGTTGAGATCTATCCAGCCGTTTCGACGTGATGGTCGAAAAACCATTCTGGTTTTCCTATAAACCCCCCGTGTATTCAAAGATTATAAAACGATATGCATATCGAAACCTTCCCCGGGATGAGTATACTCTAAATATGAAATTTGTTTGAGATCTATCCAGCCGTTTCGACGTGATGGTGGAAAAACCATTGTGGTTTTCCTATAAACCCCCGTCTATTCAAAGATTTTGAAATGATATGCATATCGAAACTTTCCCCGGGATGAGTATACTCTAAATATGAAAATTGGTTGAGATCTATCCAGCCGTTTCGACGTGATGGTGGAAAAATCATTCTGGTTTTCCTATAAACCCCCCGTGTATTCAAAGATTTTAAAATGATATGCATATCGAAACCTTCCCCGGGAGGAGTATACTCTAAATACGAAGATTGGTTGAGATCTATCCAGCCGATTCGACGTGATGGCGGAAAAACCATTCTGGTTTTCCTATAAACCCCCCGTGTATTCAATGATTATAAAATGATATGCATATCGAAACCTTCCCCGGGATGAGTATACTCTAAATATGAAATTTGGTTGAGATCTATCCAGCCGTTTCGACGTGATGGTGGAAAAACCAATCTGGTTTTCCTATAAACACCCCGTGTATTCAAAGTTTCTAAAATGACATGCATATCGAAACCTTCCCTGGCAGGAGTATACTCTATATATGAAGTTTGGTTGAGATCTATCCAGCCGTGTCTACGTGATGGTCGAAAAACCATTCTGGTTTTCCTATAAACCCCCCGTGTATTCAAAGATTTTGAAAGGATATGCATATCGAAACCTTCCCCGGGAGGAGTATACTCTAAATATGAAGTTTAGTTGAGACCTATCGAGCCGTTTCGACGTGCTGGTGGAAAAACCATTCTGGTTTTCCTATAAACCCCCCGTGTATTCAAAGATGTTAAAATGATATGCATATCGAAACTTTCCCCGGGATGAGTATACTCTAAATATGAAATACGGTTGAGATCTATCCAGCCGTTTCGATGTGATGGTGGAAAAACCATTCTGGTTTTCCTATAAACACCCCGTGTATTCAAAGATTTTAAAATGATATGCATATCGAAAACTTCCCCGGGATGAGTATACTCTAAATATGAAATTTGTTTGAGATCTATCCAGCCGTTTCGACGCGATGGTGGAAAAACCATTCTGGTTTTCCTATAAACGCCCCGTGTATTCAAAGATTTTAAAATGATATGCATATCGAAACCTTCCCCGGGAGGAGTATACTCTAAATATGAAATTTGGTTGAGATCTATCCGGCCGTTACGACGTGATGGTGGAAAAACCATTCTGGTTTTCCTATAAACCCCCGTCTATTCAAGGATTTTAAAATGATATGCATATCGAAACCTTCCCCGGGAGGAGTATACTCTAAATATGCAGTTTAGTTGAGATCTATCGAGCCGTTTCGACGTGATGGTGGAAAAACCATTCTGATTATCCTATAAACCCCCGTCTATTCAAAGATTTTAAAATGTTATGCATATCGAAACCTTCCCCGGGATGAGTATACTCTAAATATGAAATTTGGTTGAGATCTATCCAGCCGATTTGACGTGATGGTGGAAAAACCATTCTGGTTTTCCTATAAACCCCCCGTGTATTCTAAGATTTTAAAATGATATGCATATCGAAACCTTCCCCGGGAGGAGTATACTCTAAATATGAAGTTTACTTGAGATCTATCGAGCAGTTTCGACGTGTTGGCGGAAAAACCATTCTGGTTTTTTATAAACCCCCGTGTATTCCAGGATTTTAAAATGATATGCATATCGAAACCTTCCCCGGGATGAGTATACTCTAAATATGAAATTTGGTTGAGATCTATCCAACCGTTTCGACGTGATAGTGGAAAAACCATTCTGTTTTTCCTATAAACCCCCCGTGTATTCAAAGATTTTAAAGTGATATGCATATCAAAACCTTCCCCGGGAGGAGTATACTCTAAATATGAAGTTTGGTTGAGATCTATCCAGCCGTTTCGACGTGATGGTGGAAAAACCATTCTGGTTTTCCTATAAACCCCTGTCTATTCAAAGATTTTAAAATGATATGCATATCGAAACCTCTCCCGGGAGGGTATACTCTAAATGTGAAATACGGTTGAGATCTATCCAGCCGTTTCGATGTGATGGTGGAAAAACCATTCTGGTTTTCCTATAAACACCCCGTGTATTCAAAGATTTTAAAATGATATGCATATCGAAAACTTCACCGGGATGAGTATACTCTAAATATGAAATTTGTTTGAGATCTATCCAGCCGTTTCGACGCGATGGTGGAAAAACCATTCTGGTTTTCCTATAAACGCCCCGTGTATTCAAAGATTTTAATATGATATGCATATCGAAACCTTCCCTGGGAGGAATATACTCTAAATATGAAATTTGGTTGAGATCTATCCGGCCGTTACGACGTGATGGTGGAAAAACCATTCTGGTTTTCCTATAAACCCCCGTCTATTCAAAGATTTTAAAATGATATGCATATCGAAACCTTCCCCGGGAGGAGTATACTCTAAATATGAAGTTTAGTTGAGATCTATCGAGCCGTTTCGACGTGATGGTGGAAAAACCATTCTGGTTTTCCTATAAACCCCCGTCTATTCAAAGATTTTAAAATGTTATACATATCGAAACCTTCCCCGGGATGAGTATACTCTAAATATGAAATTTGGTTGAGATCTATCCAGCCGATTCGACGTGATGGTGGAAAAACCATTCTGGTTTTCCTATAAACCCCCCGTGTATTCTAAGATTTTAAAATGATATGCATATCGAAACCTTCCCCGGGAGGAGTATACTCTAAATATGAAGTTTACCTGAGATCTATCGAGCCGTTTCGACGTGATGGCGGAAAAACCATTCTGGTTTTTTATAAACCCCGTGTATTCAAAGATTTTAAAATGATATGCATATCGAAACCTTCCCCGGGATGAGTATACTCTAAATATGAAATTTGGTTGAGATCTATCCAAACGTTTTGACGTGATAGTGGAAAAACCATTCTGGTTTTCCTATTAACCCCCCGTGTATTCAAAGATTTTAAAGTGATATGCATATCAAAACCTTCCCCGGGAGGAATATACTCTAAATATGAAGTTTGGTTGAGATCTATCCAGCCGTTTCGACGTGATGGTGGAAAAACCATTGTGGTTTTCCTATAAACCCCCGTCTATTCAAAGATTTTAAAATGATATGCACATCGAAACTTTCCCCGGGATGAGTATACTCTAAATATGAAATTTGGTTGAGATCTATCGAGCCGTTTCGACGTGATGGTGGAAAAACCATTCTGGTTTTCCTATAAACCCCCGTGTATTCAAAGATTTTAAAATGATATGCATATCGAAACCTTCCCCGGGAGGAGTATACTCTAAATATATTTGGTTGAGATCTATCCAGCCGTTTCGACGTGATGGTGGAAAAACCATTCTGGTTTTCCTATAAACCCAACGTGTTTTCAAAGAATTTAAAATGATATGCACATCAAAACCTTCCCCGGGAGGAGTATACTCTAAATATGAAGTTTGGTTGAGATCTATCCAGCCGTTTCGACGTGATGGTGGAAAAACCATTCTGGTTTTCCTATAAACCCCCGTCTATTCAAAGATTTTAAAATGTTATGCATATCGAAACCTTCCCCGGGATGAGTATACTCTAAATATGAAATTTGGTTGAGATCTATCCAGCCGTTTTGGACGTGATGGTGGAAAAACCATTCTGGTTTACCTATAAACCCCCCGTGTATTCAAAGATTTTAAAATGATATGCATATCGAAGCCTTCCCCGGGATGAGTATACTCTAAATATGATGTTTGGTTGAGATCTATCCAGCCGTTTCGACGTGATGGTGGAAAAACCATTCTGGTTTTCCTAGAAACCCCCCGTGTATTCAAAGATTTTAAAATGACATGCATATCGAAACCTTCCCCGGGATGAGTATACTGTATATATGAAATTTGGTTGAGATCTATCGAGCCGTTTCGACGTGATGGTGGAAAAACCATTCTGGTTTTCCTATAAACCCCCGTGTATTCAAAGATTTTAAAATGATATGCATATCGAAACCTTCCCCGGGATGAGTATACTCTAAATATGAAGTTTGGTTGAGATCTATCCAGCCGTTTCGACGTGATGGTGGAAGAACCATTTTGGTTTCCCTATAAACCCAACGTGTTTTCAAAGAGTTTAAAATGATATGCACATCAAAACCTTCCCCGGGAGGTGTATACTCTAAATATGAAGTTTGGTTGAGATCTATCCAGCCGATTCGACGTGATGGTGGAAAAACCATTCTGGTTTTCCTATAAACCCCCCGTGTATTCAATGATTTTAAAATGATATGCATATCGAAACCTTCCCCGGGATGAGTATACTCTAAATATGAAATTTGGTTGAGATCTATCCAGCCGTTTCGACGTGATGGTGGAAAAACCAATCTGGTTTTCCTATTAACACCCCGTGTATTCAAAGTTTCTAAAATGACATGCATATCGAAATCTTCCCTGGGAGGAGTATACTCTATATATGAAGTTTGGTTGAGATCTATCCAGCCGTGTCTACGTGATGGTCGAAAAACCATTCTGGTTTTCCTATAAACCCCCCGTGTATTCAAAGATTTTGAAAGGATATGCATATCGAAACCTTCCCCGGGAGGAGTATACTCTAAATATGAAGTTTAGTTGAGACCTATCGAGCCGTTTCGACGTGCTGGTGGAAAAACCATTCTGGTTTTCCTATAAACCCCCCGTGTATTCAAAGATGTTAAAATGATATGCATATCGAAACTTTCCCCGGGATGAGTATACTCTAAATATGAAATACGGTTGAGATCTATCCAGCCGTTTCGATGTGATGGTGGAAAAACCATTCTGGTTTTCCTATAAACACCCCGTGTATTCAAAGATTTTAAAATGATATGCATATCGAAAACTTCCCCTGGATGAGTATACTCTAAATATGAAATTTGTTTGAGATCTATCCAGCCGTTTCGACGCGATGGTGGAAAAACCATTCTGGTTTTCCTATAAACGCCCCGTGTATTCAAAGATTTTAAAATGATATGCATATCGAAACCTTAGCCGGGAGGAGTATACTCTAAATATGAAATTTGGTTGAGATCTATCCGGCCGTTACGACGTGATGGTGGAAAAACCATTCTGGTTTTCCTATAAACCCCCGTCTATTCAAGGATTTTAAAATGATATGCATATCGAAACCTTCCCCGGGAGGAGTATACTCTAAATATGCAGTTGAGATGAGATCTATCGAGCCGTTTCGACGTGATGGTGGAAAAACCATTATGATTTTCCTATAAACCCCCGTCTATTCAAAGATTTTAAAATGTTATGCATATCGAAACCTTCCCCGGGATGAGTATACTCTAAATATGAAATTTGGTTGAGATCTATCCAGCCGATTCGACGTGATGGTGGAAAAACCATTCTGGTTTTCCTATAAACCCCCCGTGTATTCTAAGATTTTAAAATGATATGCATATCGAAACCTTCCCCGGGAGGAGTATACTCTAAATATGAAGTTTACTTGAGATCTATCGAGCAGTTTCGACGTGTTGGCGGAAAAACCATTCTGGTTTTTTATAAACCCCCGTGTATTCCAGGATTTTAAAATGATATGCATATCGAAACCTTCCCCGGGATGAGTATACTCTAAATATGAAATTTGGTTGAGATCTATCCAACCGTTTCGACGTGATAGTGGAAAAACCATTCTGGTTTTCCTATAAACCCCCCGTGTATTCAAAGATTTTAAAGTGATATGCATATCAAAACCTTCCCCGGGAGGAGTATACTCTAAATATGAAGTTTGGTTGTGATCTATCCAGCCGTTTCGACGTGATGCTGGAAAAACCATTCTGGTTTTCCTATAAACCCCTGTCTATTCAAAGATTTTAAAATGATATGCATATCGAAACCTCTCCCGGGAGGGTATACTCTAAATGTGAAGTTTGGTTGAGATCTATCCAGCCGTTTCGACGTGATGGTCGAAAAACCATTCTGGTTTTCCTATAAACCCCCCGTGTATTCAAAGATTATAAAACGATATGCATATCGAAACCTTCCCCGGGATGAGTATACTCTAAATATGAAATTTGTTTGAGATCTATCCAGCCGTTTCGACGTGATGGTGGAAAAACCATTGTGGTTTTCCTATAAACCCCCGTCTATTCAAAGATTTTGAAATGATATGCATATCGAAACTTTCCCCGGGATGAGTATACTCTAAATATGAAAATTGGTTGAGATCTATCCAGCCGTTTCGACGTGATGGTGGAAAAATCATTCTGGTTTTCCTATAAACCCCCCGTGTATTCAAAGATTTTAAAATGATATGCATATCGAAACCTTCCCCGGGAGGAGTATACTCTAAATACGAAGATTGGTTGAGATCTATCCAGCCGATTCGACGTGATGGCGGAAAAACCATTCTGGTTTTCCTATAAACCCCCCGTGTATTCAATGATTATAAAATGATATGCATATCGAAACCTTCCCCGGGATGAGTATACTCTAAATATGAAATTTGGTTGAGATCTATCCAGCCGTTTCGACGTGATGGTGGAAAAACCAATCTGGTTTTCCTATAAACACCCCGTGTATTCAAAGTTTCTAAAATGACATGCATATCGAAACCTTCCCTGGCAGGAGTATACTCTATATATGAAGTTTGGTTGAGATCTATCCAGCCGTGTCTACGTGATGGTCGAAAAACCATTCTGGTTTTCCTATAAACCCCCCGTGTATTCAAAGATTTTGAAAGGATATGCATATCGAAACCTTCCCCGGGAGGAGTATACTCTAAATATGAAGTTTAGTTGAGACCTATCGAGCCGTTTCGACGTGCTGGTGGAAAAACCATTCTGGTTTTCCTATAAACCCCCCGTGTATTCAAAGATGTTAAAATGATATGCATATCGAAACTTTCCCCGGGATGAGTATACTCTAAATATGAAATACGGTTGAGATCTATCCAGCCGTTTCGATGTGATGGTGGAAAAACCATTCTGGTTTTCCTATAAACACCCCGTGTATTCAAAGATTTTAAAATGATATGCATATCGAAAACTTCCCCGGGATGAGTATACTCTAAATATGAAATTTGTTTGAGATCTATCCAGCCGTTTCGACGCGATGGTGGAAAAACCATTCTGGTTTTCCTATAAACGCCCCGTGTATTCAAAGATTCTAAAATGATATGCATATCGAAACCTTCCCCGGGAGGAGTATACTCTAAATATGAAATTTGGTTGAGATCTATCCGGCCGTTACGACGTGATGGTGGAAAAACCATTCTGGTTTTCCTATAAACCCCCGTCTATTCAAGGATTTTAAAATGATATGCATATCGAAACCTTCCCCGGGAGGAGTATACTCTAAATATGCAGTTTAGTTGAGATCTATCGAGCCGTTTCGACGTGATGGTGGAAAAACCATTCTGATTTTCCTATAAACCCCCGTCTATTCAAAGATTTTAAAATGTTATGCATATCGAAACCTTCCCCGGGATGAGTATACTCTAAATATGAAATTTGGTTGAGATCTATCCAGCCGATTTGACGTGATGGTGGAAAAACCATTCTGGTTTTCCTATAAACCCCCCGTGTATTCTAAGATTTTAAAATGATATGCATATCGAAACCTTCCCCGGGAGGAGTATACTCTAAATATGAAGTTTACTTGAGATCTATCGAGCAGTTTCGACGTGTTGGCGGAAAAACCATTCTGGTTTTTTATAAACCCCCGTGTATTCCAGGATTTTAAAATGATATGCATATCGAAACCTTCCCCGGGATGAGTATACTCTAAATATGAAATTTGGTTGAGATCTATCCAACCGTTTCGACGTGATAGTGGAAAAACCATTCCGTTTTTCCTATAAACCCCCCGTGTATTCAAAGATTTTAAAGTGATATGCATATCAAAACCTTCCCCGGGAGGAGTATACTCTAAATATGAAGTTTGGTTGAGATCTATCCAGCCGTTTCGACGTGATGGTGGAAAAACCATTCTGGTTTTCCTATAAACCCCTGTCTATTCAAAGATTTTAAAATGATATGCATATCGAAACCTCTCCCGGGAGGGTATACTCTAAATGTGAAATACGGTTGAGATCTATCCAGCCGTTTCGATGTGATGGTGGAAAAACCATTCTGGTTTTCCTATAAACACCCCGTGTATTCAAAGATTTTAAAATGATATGCATATCGAAAACTTCACCGGGATGAGTATACTCTAAATATGAAATTTGTTTGAGATCTATCCAGCCGTTTCGACGCGATGGTGGAAAAACCATTCTGGTTTTCCTATAAACGCCCCGTGTATTCAAAGATTTTAATATGATATGCATATCGAAACCTTCCCTGGGAGGAATATACTCTAAATATGAAATTTGGTTGAGATCTATCCGGCCGTTACGACGTGATGGTGGAAAAACCATTCTGGTTTTCCTATAAACCCCCGTCTATTCAAAGATTTTAAAATGATATGCATATCGAAACCTTCCCCGGGAGGAGTATACTCTAAATATGAAGTTTAGTTGAGATCTATCGAGCCGTTTCGACGTGATGGTGGAAAAACCATTCTGGTTTTCCTATAAACCCCCGTCTATTCAAAGATTTTAAAATGTTATACATATCGAAACCTTCCCCGGGATGAGTATACTCTAAATATGAAATTTGGTTGAGATCTATCCAGCCGATTCGACGTGATGGTGGAAAAACCATTCTGGTTTTCCTATAAACCCCCCGTGTATTCTAAGATTTTAAAATGATATGCATATCGAAACCTTCCCCGGGAGGAGTATACTCTAAATATGAAGTTTACCTGAGATCTATCGAGCCGTTTCGACGTGATGGCGGAAAAACCATTCTGGTTTTTTATAAACCCCGTGTATTCAAAGATTTTAAAATGATATGCATATCGAAACCTTCCCCGGGATGAGTATACTCTAAATATGAAATTTGGTTGAGATCTATCCAAACGTTTTGACGTGATAGTGGAAAAACCATTCTGGTTTTCCTATAAACCCCCCGTGTATTCAAAGATTTTAAAGTGATATGCATATCAAAACCTTCCCCGGGAGGAATATACTCTAAATATGAAGTTTGGTTGAGATCTATCCAGCCGTTTCGACGTGATGGTGGAAAAACCATTGTGGTTTTCCTATAAACCCCCGTCTATTCAAAGATTTTAAAATGATATGCACATCGAAACTTTCCCCGGGATGAGTATACTCTAAATATGAAATTTGGTTGAGATCTATCGAGCCGTTTCGACGTGATGGTGGAAAAACCATTCTGGTTTTCCTATAAACCCCCGTGTATTCAAAGATTTTAAAATGATATGCATATCGAAACCTTCCCCGGGAGGAGTATACTCTAAATATATTTGGTTGAGATCTATCCAGCCGTTTCGACGTGATGGTGGAAAAACCATTCTGGTTTTCCTATAAACCCAACGTGTTTTCAAAGAATTTAAAATGATATGCACATCAAAACCTTCCCCGGGAGGAGTATACTCTAAATATGAAGTTTGGTTGAGATCTATCCAGCCGTTTCGACGTGATGGTGGAAAAACCATTCTGGTTTTCCTATAAACCCCCGTCTATTCAAAGATTTTAAAATGTTATGCATATCGAAACCTTCCCCGGGATGAGTATACTCTAAATATGAAATTTGGTTGAGATCTATCCAGCCGTTTTGGACGTGATGGTGGAAAAACCATTCTGGTTTACCTATAAACCCCCCGTGTATTCAAAGATTTTAAAATGATATGCATATCGAAGCCTTCCCCGGGATGAGTATACTCTAAATATGATGTTTGGTTGAGATCTATCCAGCCGTTTCGACGTGATGGTGGAAAAACCATTCTGGTTTTCCTAGAAACCCCCCGTGTATTCAAAGATTTTAAAATGACATGCATATCGAAACCTTCCCCGGGATGAGTATACTGTATATATGAAATTTGGTTGAGATCTATCGAGCCGTTTCGACGTGATGGTGGAAAAACCATTCTGGTTTTCCTATAAACCCCCGTGTATTCAAAGATTTTAAAATGATATGCATATCGAAACCTTCCCCGGGATGAGTATACTCTAAATATGAAGTTTGGTTGAGATCTATCCAGCCGTTTCGACGTGATGGTGGAAGAACCATTTTGGTTTCCCTATAAACCCAACGTGTTTTCAAAGAGTTTAAAATGATATGCACATCAAAACCTTCCCCGGGAGGTGTATACTCTAAATATGAAGTTTGGTTGAGATCTATCCAGCCGTTTCGACGTGCTGGTGGAAAAACCATTCTGGTTTTCCTATAAACGCCCCGTGTATTCAAAGATTTTAATATGATATGCATATCGAAAACTTCACCGGGATGAGTATACTCTAAATATGAAATTTGTTTGAGATCTATCCAGCCGTTTCGACGCGATGGTGGAAAAACCATTCTGGTTTTCCTATAAACGCCCCGTGTATTCAAAGATTTTAATATGATATGCATATCGAAACCTTCCCTGGGAGGAATATACTCTAAATATGAAATTTGGTTGAGATCTATCCGGCCGTTACGACGTGATGGTGGAAAAACCATTCTGGTTTTCCTATAAACCCCCGTCTATTCAAAGATTTTAAAATGATATGCATATCGAAACCTTCCCCGGGAGGAGTATACTCTAAATATGAAGTTTAGTTGAGATCTATCGAGCCGTTTCGACGTGATGGTGGAAAAACCATTCTGGTTTTCCTATAAACCCCCGTCTATTCAAAGATTTTAAAATGTTATACATATCGAAACCTTCCCCGGGATGAGTATACTCTAAATATGAAATTTGGTTGAGATCTATCCAGCCGATTCGACGTGATGGTGGAAAAACCATTCTGGTTTTCCTATAAACCCCCGTGTATTCTAAGATTTTAAAATGATATGCATATCGAAACCTTCCCCGGGAGGAGTATACTCTAAATATGAAGTTTACCTGAGATCTATCGAGCCGTTTCGACGTGATGGCGGAAAAACCATTCTGGTTTTTTATAAACCCCGTGTATTCAAAGATTTTAAAATGATATGCATATCGAAACCTTCCCCGGGATGAGTATACTCTAAATATGAAATTTGGTTGAGATCTATCCAAACGTTTTGACGTGATAGTGGAAAAACCATTCTGGTTTTCCTATAAACCCCCCGTGTATTCAAAGATTTTAAAGTGATATGCATATCAAAACCTTCCCCGGGAGGAATATACTCTAAATATGAAGTTTGGTTGAGATCTATCCAGCCGTTTCGACGTGATGGTGGAAAAACCATTGTGGTTTTCCTATAAACCCCCGTCTATTCAAAGATTTTAAAATGATATGCACATCGAAACTTTCCCCGGGATGAGTATACTCTAAATATGAAATTTGGTTGAGATCTATCCAGCCGTTTCGACGTGATGGTGGAAAAATCATTCTGGTTCTCCTATAAACCCCCCGTGTATTCAAAGATTTTAAAATGATATGCATATCGAAACCTTCCCCGGGAGGAGTATACTCTAAATACGAAGTTTGGTTGAGATCTATCCAGCCGTTTCGACGTGATGGTGGAAAAACCAATCTGGTTTTCCTATTAACACCCCGTGTATTCAAAGTTTCTAAAATGACATGCATATCGAAACCTTCCCTGGGAGGAGTATACTCTATATATGAAGTTTGGTTGAGATCTATCCAGCCGTGTCTACGTGATGGTCGAAAAACCATTCTGGTTTTCCTATAAACCCCCCGTGTATTCAAAGATTTTGAAAGGATATGCATATCGAAACCTTCCCCGGGAGGAGTATACTCTAAATATGAAGTTTAGTTGAGACCTATCGAGCCGTTTCGACGTGCTGGTGGAAAAACCATTCTGGTTTTCCTATAAACCCCCCGTGTATTCAAAGATGTTAAAATGATATGCATATCGAAACTTTCCCCGGGATGAGTATACTCTAAATATGAAATACGGTTGAGATCTATGCAGCCGTTTCGATGTGATGGTGGAAAAACCATTCTGGTTTTCCTATAAACACCCCGTGTATTCAAAGATTTTAAAATGATATGCATATCGAAAACTTCCCCGGGATGAGTATACTCTAAATATGAAATTTGTTTGAGATCTATCCAGCCGTTTCGACGCGATGGTGGAAAAACCATTGTGGTTTTCCTATAAACGCCCCGTGTATTCAAAGATTTTAAAATGATATGCATATCGAAACCTTCCCCGGGAGGAGTATACTCTAAATATGAAATTTGGTTGAGATCTATCCGGCCGTTACGACGTGATGGTGGAAAAACCATTCTGGTTTTCCTATAAACCCCCGTCTATTCAAGGATTTTAAAATGATATGCATATCGAAACCTTCCCCGGGAGGAGTATACTCTAAATATGCAGTTTAGATGAGATCTATCGAGCCGTTTCGACGTGATGGTGGAAAAACCATTCTGATTTTCCTATAAACCCCCGTGTATTCAAAGATTTTAAAATGATATGCATATCGAAACCTTCCCCGGGAGGAGTATACTCTAAATATGAAGTTTAGTTGAGATCTATCGAGCCGTTTCGACGTGATGGTGGAAAAACCATTCTGGTTTTCCTATAAACCCCCGTCTATTCAAAGATTTTAAAATGTTATGCATATCGAAACCTTCCCCGGGATGAGTATACTCTAAATATGAAATTTGGTTGAGATCTATCCAGCCGTTTCGACGTGATGGTGGAAAAACCATTCTGGTTTTCCTATAAACCCCCCGTGTATTCAAAGATTTTAAAATGATATGCATATCGAAACCTTCCCCGGGAGGAGTATACTCTAAATATGAAGTTTACTTGAGATCTATCGAGCCGTTTCGACGTGATGGCGGAAAAACCATTCTGGTTTTTTATAAACCCCCGTGTATTCAAAGATTTTAAAATGATATGCATATCGAAACCTTCCCCGGGATGAGTATACTCTAAATATGAAATTTGGTTGAGATCTATCCAACCGTTTCGACGTGATAGTGGAAAAACCATTCTGGTTTTCCTATAAACCCCCGTGTATTCAAAGATTTTATAATGATATGCATATCGAAACCTTCCCCGGGAGGAGTATACTCTAAATATATTTGGTTGAGATCTATCCAGCCGTTTCGACGTGATGGTGGAAAAACCATTCTGGTTTTCCTGTAAACCCAACGTGTTTTCAAAGAGTTTAAAATGATATGCACATCAAAACCTTCCCCGGGAGGAGTATACTCTAAATATGAAGTTTGGTTGAGATCTATCCAGCCGTTTCGACGTGATGGTGGAAAAACCATTCTGGTTTTCCTATAAACACCCCGTGTATTCAAAGATTTTAAAATGATATACATATCGAAACCTTCCCCGGGATGAGTATACTCTAAATATGAAGATTGGTTGAGATCTATCCAGCCGTTTCGACGTGATGGTGGAAAAACCATTCTGGTTTTCCTATAAACCCCCCGTGTATTCAAAGATTTTAAAATGACATGCATATCGAAACCTTCCGCGGGATGAGTATACTGTATATATGAAATTTGGTTGAGATCTATCGAGCCGTTTCGACGTGATGGTGGAAAAACCATTCTGGTTTTCCTATAAACCCCCGTGTATTCAAAGATTTTAAAATGATATGCATATCGAAACCTTCCCCGGGAGGAGTATACTCTAAATATATTTGGTTGAGATCTATCCAGCCGTTTCGACGTGATGGTGGAAAAACCATTCTGGTTTTCCTATAAACCCAACGTGTATTCAAAGAATTTAAAATGATATGCACATCAAAACCTTCCCCGGGAGGAGTATACTCTAAATATGAAGTTTGGTTGAGATCTATCCAGCCGTTTCGACGTGATGGTGGAAAAACCATTCTGGTTTTCCTATAAACCCCCGTCTATTCAAAGATTTTAAAATGTTATGCATATCGAAACCTTCCCCGGGATGAGTATACTCTAAATATGAAATTTGGTTGAGATCTATCCAGCCGTTTTGGACGTGATGGTGGAAAAACCATTCTGGTTTACCTATAAACCCCCCGTGTATTCAAAGATTTTAAAATGATATGCATATCGAAGCCTTCCCCGGGATGAGTATACTCTAAATATGAAGTTTGGTTGAGATCTATCCAGCCGTTTCGACGTGATGGTGGAAAAACCATTCTGGTTTTCCTAGAAACCCCCCGTGTATTCAAAGATTTTAAAATGACATGCATATCGAAACCTTCCCCGGGATGAGTATACTGTATATATGAAATTTGGTTGAGATCTATCGAGCCGTTTCGACGTGATGGTGGAAAAACCATTCTGGTTTTCCTATAAACCCCCGTGTATTCAAAGATTTTAAAATGATATGCATATCGAAACCTTCCCCGGGATGAGTATACTCTAAATATGAAGTTTGGTTGAGATCTATCCAGCCGTTTCGACGTGATGGTGGAAGAACCATTTTGGTTTTCCTATAAACCCAACGTGTTTTCAAAGAGTTTAAAATGATATGCACATCAAAACCTTCCCCGGGAGGAGTATACTCTAAATATGAAGTTTGGTTGAGATCTATCCAGCCGTTTCGACGTGCTGGTGGAAAAACCATTCTGGTTTTCCTATAAACCCCCCGTGTATTCAAAGATGTTAAAATGATATGCATATCGAAACTTTCCCCGGGATGAGTATACTCTAAATATGAAATACGGTTGAGATCTATCCAGCCGTTTCGATGTGATGGTGGAAAAACCATTCTGGTTTTCCTATAAACACCCCGTGTATTCAAAGATTTTAAAATGATATGCATATCGAAAACTTCACCGGGATGAGTATACTCTAAATATGAAATTTGTTTGATATCTATCCAGCCGTTTCGACGCGATGGTGGAAAAACCATTCTGGTTTTCCTATAAACGCCCCGTGTATTCAAAGATTTTAATATGATATGCATATCGAAACCTTCCCTGGGAGGAGTATACTCTAAATATGAAATTTGGTTGAGATCTATCCGGCCGTTACGACGTGATGGTGGAAAAACCATTCTGGTTTTCCTATAAACCCCCGTCTATTCAAAGATTTTAAAATGATATGCATATCGAAACCTTCCCCGGGAGGAGTATACTCTAAATATGAAGTTTAGTTGAGATCTATCGAGCCGTTTCGACGTGATGGTGGAAAAACCATTCTGGTTTTCCTATAAACCCCCGTCTATTCAAAGATTTTAAAATGTTATACATATCGAAACCTTCCCCGGGATGAGTATACTCTAAATATGAAATTTGGTTGAGATCTATCCAACCGATTCGACGTGATGGTGGAAAAACCATTCTGGTTTTCCTATAAACCCCCCGTGTATTCTAAGATTTTAAAATGATATGCATATCGAAACCTTCCCCGGGAGGAGTATACTCTAAATATGAAGTTTACCTGAGATCTATCGAGCCGTTTCGACGTGATGGCGGAAAAACCATTCTGGTTTTTATAAACCCCGTGTATTCAAAGATTTTAAAATGATATGCATATCGAAACCTTCCCCGGGATGAGTATACTCTAAATATGAAATTTGGTTGAGATCTATCCAGCCGATTCGACGTGATGGTGGAAAAACCATTCTGGTTTTCCTATAAACCCCCCGTGTATTCAATGATTTTAAAATGATATGCATATCGAAACCTTCCCCGGGATGAGTATACTCTAAATATGAAATTTGGTTGAGATCTATCCAGCCGTTTCGACGTGATGGTGGAAAAACCAATCTGGTTTTCCTATTAACACCCCGTGTATTCAAAGTTTCTAAAATGACATGCATATCGAAACCTTCCCTGGGAGGAGTATACTCTATATATGAAGTTTGGTTGAGATCTATCCAGCCGTGTCTACGTGATGGTCGAAAAACCATTCTGGTTTTCCTATAAACCCCCCGTGTATTCAAAGATTTTGAAAGGATATGCATATCGAAACCTTCCCCGGGAGGAGTATACTCTAAATATGAAGTTTAGTTGAGACCTATCGAGCCGTTTCGACGTGCTGGTGGAAAAACCATTCTGGTTTTCCTATAAACCCCCCGTGTATTCAAAGATGTTAAAATGATATGCATATCGAAACTTTCCCCGGGATGAGTATACTCTAAATATGAAATACGGTTGAGATCTATCCAGCCGTTTCGATGTGATGGTGGAAAAACCATTCTGGTTTTCCTATAAACACCCCGTGTATTCAAAGATTTTAAAATGATATGCATATCGAAAACTTCCCCGGGATGAGTATACTCTAAATATGAAATTTGTTTGAGATCTATCCAGCCGTTTCGACGCGATGGTGGAAAAACCATTCTGGTTTTCCTATAAACGCCCCGTGTATTCAAAGATTTTAAAATGATATGCATATCGAAACCTTAGCCGGGAGGAGTATACTCTAAATATGAAATTTGGTTGAGATCTATCCGGCCGTTACGACGTGATGGTGGAAAAACCATTCTGGTTTTCCTATAAACCCCCGTCTATTCAAGGATTTTAAAATGATATGCATATCGAAACCTTCCCCGGGAGGAGTATACTCTAAATATGCAGTTTAGATGAGATCTATCGAGCCGTTTCGACGTGATGGTGGAAAAACCATTCTGATTTTCCTATAAACCCCCGTCTATTCAAAGATTTTAAAATGTTATGCATATCGAAACCTTCCCCGGGATGAGTATACTCTAAATATGAAATTTGGTTGAGATCTATCCAGCCGATTCGACGTGATGGTGGAAAAACCATTCTGGTTTTCCTATAAACCCCCCGTGTATTCTAAGATTTTAAAATGATATGCATATCGAAACCTTCCCCGGGAGGAGTATACTCTAAATATGAAGTTTACTTGAGATCTATCGAGCAGTTTCGACGTGTTGGCGGAAAAACCATTCTGGTTTTTTATAAACCCCCGTGTATTCCAGGATTTTAAAATGATATGCATATCGAAACCTTCCCCGGGATGAGTATACTCTAAATATGAAATTTGGTTGAGATCTATCCAACCGTTTCGACGTGATAGTGGAAAAACCATTCTGGTTTTCCTATAAACCCCCCGTGTATTCAAAGATTTTAAAGTGATATGCATATCAAAACCTACCCCGGGAGGAGTATACTCTAAATATGAAGTTTGGTTGTGATCTATCCAGCCGTTTCGACGTGATGCTGGAAAAACCATTCTGGTTTTCCTATAAACCCCTGTCTATTCAAAGATTTTAAAATGATATGCATATCGAAACCCCTCCCGGGAGGGTATACTCTAAATGTGAAGTTTGGTTGAGATCTATCCAGCCGTTTCGACGTGATGGTCGAAAAACCATTCTGGTTTTCCTATAAACCCCCCGTGTATTCAAAGATTATAAAACGATATGCATATCGAAACCTTCCCCGGGATGAGTATACTCTAAATATGAAATTTGTTTGAGATCTATCCAGCCGTTTCGACGTGATGGTGGAAAAACCATTGTGGTTTTCCTATAAACCCCCGTCTATTCAAAGATTTTGAAATGATATGCATATCGAAACTTTCCCCGGGATGAGTATACTCTAAATATGAAAATTGGTTGAGATCTATCCAGCCGTTTCGACGTGATGGTGGAAAAATCATTCTGGTTTTCCTATAAACCCCCCGTGTATTCAAAGATTTTAAAATGATATGCATATCGAAACCTTCCCCGGGAGGAGTATACTCTAAATACGAAGATTGGTTGAGATCTATCCAGCCGATTCGACGTGATGGCGGAAAAACCATTCTGGTTTTCCTATAAACCCCCCGTGTATTCAATGATTATAAAATGATATGCATATCGAAACCTTCCCCGGGATGAGTATACTCTAAATATGAAATTTGGTTGAGATCTATCCAGCCGTTTCGACGTGATGGTGGAAAAACCAATCTGGTTTTCCTATAAACACCCCGTGTATTCAAAGTTTCTAAAATGACATGCATATCGAAACCTTCCCTGGCAGGAGTATACTCTATATATGAAGTTTGGTTGAGATCTATCCAGCCGTGTCTACGTGATGGTCGAAAAACCATTCTGGTTTTCCTATAAACCCCCCGTGTATTCAAAGATTTTGAAAGGATATGCATATCGAAACCTTCCCCGGGAGGAGTATACTCTAAATATGAAGTTTAGTTGAGACCTATCGAGCCGTTTCGACGTGCTGGTGGAAAAACCATTCTGGTTTTCCTATAAACCCCCCGTGTATTCAAAGATGTTAAAATGATATGCATATCGAAACTTTCCCCGGGATGAGTATACTCTAAATATGAAATACGGTTGAGATCTATCCAGCCGTTTCGACGCGATGGTGGAAAAACCATTCTGGTTTTCCTATAAACGCCCCGTGTATTCAAAGATTTTAAAATGATATGCATATCGAAACCTTCCCCGGGAGGAATATACTCTAAATATGAAGTTTACTTGAGATCTATCGAGCAGTTTCGACGTGTTGGCGGAAAAACCATTCTGGTTTTTTATAAACCCCCGTGTATTCCAGGATTTTAAAATGATATGCAAATCGAAACCTTCCCCGGGAGGAGTATACTCTAAATATGAAGTTTACTTGAGATCTATCGAGCAGTTTCGACGTGTTGGCGGAAAAACCATTCTGGTTTTTTATAAACCCCCGTGTATTCCAGGATTTTAAAATGATATGCATATCGAAACCTTCCCCGGGATGAGTATACTCTAAATATGAAATTTGGTTGAGATCTATCCAACCGTTTCGACGTGATAGTGGAAAAACCATTCTGGTTTTCCTATAAACCCCCCGTGTATTCAAAGATTTTAAAGTGATATGCATATCAAAACCTTCCCCGGGAGGAGTATACTCTAAATATGAAGTTTGGTTGAGATCTATCCAGCCGTTTCGACGTGATGGTGGAAAAACCATTCTGGTTTTCCTATAAACCCCTGTCTATTCAAAGATTTTAAAATGATATGCATATCGAAACCTCTCCCGGGAGGGTATACTCTAAATGTGAAATACGGTTGAGATCTATCCAGCCGTTTCGATGTGATGGTGGAAAAACCATTCTGGTTTTCCTATAAACACCCCGTGTATTCAAAGATTTTAAAATGATATGCATATCGAAAACTTCACCGGGATGAGTATACTCTAAATATGAAATTTGTTTGAGATCTATCCAGCCGTTTCGACGCGATGGTGGAAAAACCATTCTGGTTTTCCTATAAACGCCCCGTGTATTCAAAGATTTTAATATGATATGCATATCGAAACCTTCCCTGGGAGGAATATACTCTAAATATGAAATTTGGTTGAGATCTATCCGGCCGTTACGACGTGATGGTGGAAAAACCATTCTGGTTTTCCTATAAACCCCCGTCTATTCAAAGATTTTAAAATGATATGCATATCGAAACCTTCCCCGGGAGGAGTATACTCTAAATATGAAGTTTAGTTGAGATCTATCGAGCCGTTTCGACGTGATGGTGGAAAAACCATTCTGGTTTTCCTATAAACCCCCGTCTATTCAAAGATTTTAAAATGTTATACATATCGAAACCTTCCCCGGGATGAGTATACTCTAAATATGAAATTTGGTTGAGATCTATCCAGCCGATTCGACGTGATGGTGGAAAAACCATTCTGGTTTTCCTATAAACCCCCCGTGTATTCTAAGATTTTAAAATGATATGCATATCGAAACCTTCCCCGGGAGGAGTATACTCTAAATATGAAGTTTACCTGAGATCTATCGAGCCGTTTCGACGTGATGGCGGAAAAACCATTCTGGTTTTTTATAAACCCCGTGTATTCAAAGATTTTAAAATGATATGCATATCGAAACCTTCCCCGGGATGAGTATACTCTAAATATGAAATTTGGTTGAGATCTATCCAAACGTTTTGACGTGATAGTGGAAAAACCATTCTGGTTTTCCTATAAACCCCCCGTGTATTCAAAGATTTTAAAGTGATATGCATATCAAAACCTTCCCCGGGAGGAATATACTCTAAATATGAAGTTTGGTTGAGATCTATCCAGCCGTTTCGACGTGATGGTGGAAAAACCATTGTGGTTTTCCTATAAACCCCCGTCTATTCAAAGATTTTAAAATGATATGCACATCGAAACTTTCCCCGGGATGAGTATACTCTAAATATGAAATTTGGTTGAGATCTATCGAGCCGTTTCGACGTGATGGTGGAAAAACCATTCTGGTTTTCCTATAAACCCCCGTGTATTCAAAGATTTTAAAATGATATGCATATCGAAACCTTCCCCGGGAGGAGTATACTCTAAATATATTTGGTTGAGATCTATCCAGCCGTTTCGACGTGATGGTGGAAAAACCATTCTGGTTTTCCTATAAACCCAACGTGTTTTCAAAGAATTTAAAATGATATGCACATCAAAACCTTCCCCGGGAGGAGTATACTCTAAATATGAAGTTTGGTTGAGATCTATCCAGCCGTTTCGACGTGATGGTGGAAAAACCATTCTGGTTTTCCTATAAACCCCCGTCTATTCAAAGATTTTAAAATGTTATGCATATCGAAACCTTCCCCGGGATGAGTATACTCTAAATATGAAATTTGGTTGAGATCTACCCAGCCGTTTTGGACGTGATGGTGGAAAAACCATTCTGGTTTACCTATAAACCCCCCGTGTATTCAAAGATTTTAAAATGATATGCATATCGAAGCCTTCCCCGGGATGAGTATACTCTAAATATGAAGTTTGGTTGAGATCTATCCAGCCGTTTCGACGTGATGGTGGAAAAACCATTCTGGTTTTCCTAGAAACCCCCCGTGTATTCAAAGATTTTAAAATGACATGCATATCGAAACCTTCCCCGGGATGAGTATACTGTATATATGAAATTTGGTTGAGATCTATCGAGCCGTTTCGACGTGATGGTGGAAAAACCATTCTGGTTTTCCTATAAACCCCCGTGTATTCAAAGATTTTAAAATGATATGCATATCGAAACCTTCCCCGGGATGAGTATACTCTAAATATGAAGTTTGGTTGAGATCTATCCAGCCGTTTCGACGTGATGGTGGAAGAACCATTTTGGTTTTCCTATAAACCCAACGTGTTTTCAAAGAGTTTAAAATGATATGCACATCAAAACCTTCCCCGGGAGGTGTATACTCTAAATATGAAGTTTGGTTGAGATCTATCCAGCCGTTTCGACGTGCTGGTGGAAAAACCATTCTGGTTTTCCTATAAACCCCCCGTGTATTCAAAGGTGTTAAAATGATATGCATATCGAAACTTTCCCCGGGATGAGTATACTCTAAATATGAAATACGGTTGAGATCTATCCAGCCGTTTCGATGTGATGGTGGAAAAACCATTCTGGTTTTCCTATAAACACCCCGTGTATTCAAAGATTTTAAAATGATATGCATATCGAAAACTTCACCGGGATGAGTATACTCTAAATATGAAATTTGTTTGAGATCTATCCAGCCGTTTCGACGCGATGGTGGAAAAACCATTCTGGTTTTCCTATAAACGCCCCGTGTATTCAAAGATTGTAATATGATATGCATATCGAAACCTTCCCTGGGAGGAATATACTCTAAATATGAAATTTGGTTGAGATCTATCCGGCCGTTACGACGTGATGGTGGAAAAACCATTCTGGTTTTCCTATAAACCCCCGTCTATTCAAAGATTTTAAAATGATATGCATATCGAAACCTTCCCCGGGAGGAGTATACTCTAAATATGAAGTTTAGTTGAGATCTATCGAGCCGTTTCGACGTGATGGTGGAAAAACCATTCTGGTTTTCCTATAAACCCCCGTCTATTCAAAGATTTTAAAATGTTATACATATCGAAACCTTCCCCGGGATGAGTATACTCTAAATATGAAATTTGGTTGAGATCTATCCAGCCGATTCGACGTGATGGTGGAAAAACCATTCTGGTTTTCCTATAAACCCCCCGTGTATTCTAAGATTTTAAAATGATATGCATATCGAAACCTTCCCCGGGAGGAGTATACTCTAAATATGAAGTTTACCTGAGATCTATCGAGCCGTTTCGACGTGATGGCGGAAAAACCATTCTGGTTTTTTATAAACCCCGTGTATTCAAAGATTTTAAAATGATATGCATATCGAAACCTTCCCCGGGATGAGTATACTCTAAATATGAAATTTGGTTGAGATCTATCCAAACGTTTTGACGTGATAGTGGAAAAACCATTCTGGTTTTCCTATAAACCCCCCGTGTATTCAAAGATTTTAAAGTGATATGCATATCAAAACCTTCCCCGGGAGGAATATACTCTAAATATGAAGTTTGGTTGAGATCTATCCAGCCGTTTCGACGTGATGGTGGAAAAACCATTGTGGTTTTCCTATAAACCCCCGTCTATTCAAAGATTTTAAAATGATATGCACATCGAAACTTTCCCCGGGATGAGTATACTCTAAATATGAAATTTGGTTGAGATCTATCCAGCCGTTTCGACGTGATGGTGGGAAAATCATTCTGGTTCTCCTATAAACCCCCCGTGTATTCAAAGATTTTAAAATGATATGCATATCGAAACCTTCCCCGGGAGGAGTATACTCTAAATACGAAGTTTGGTTGAGATCTATCCAGCCGATTCGACGTGATGGTGGAAAAACCATTCTGGTTTTCCTATAAACCCCCCGTGTATTCAATGATTTTAAAATGATATGCATATCGAAACCTTCCCCGGGATGAGTATACTCTAAATATGAAATTTGGTTGAGATCTATCCAGCCGTTTCGACGTGATGGTGGAAAAACCAATCTGGTTTTCCTATTAACACCCCGTGTATTCAAAGTTTCTAAAATGACATGCATATCGAAACCTTCCCTGGGTGGAGTATACTCTATATATGAAGTTTGGTTGAGATCTATCCAGCCGTGTCTACGTGATGGTCGAAAAACCATTCTGGTTTTCCTATAAACCCCCCGTGTATTCAAAGATTTTGAGAGGATATGCATATCGAAACTTTCCCCGGGAGGAGTATACTCTAAATATGAAGTTTAGTTGAGACCTATCGAGCCGTTTCGACGTGCTGGTGGAAAAACCATTCTGGTTTTCCTATAAACCCCCCGTGTATTCAAAGATTTTAAAATGATATGCTTATCAAAAACTTCCCCGGGATGAGTATACTCTAAATATGAAATTTGTTTGAGATCTATCCAGCCGTTTCGACGCGATGGTGGAAAAACCATTCTGGTTTTCCTATAAACGCCCCGTGTATTCAAAGATTTTAAAATGATATGCATATCGAAACCTTCCCCGGGAGGAGTATACTCTAAATATGAAATTTGGTTGAGATCTATCCGGCCGTTACGACGTGATGGTGGAAAAACCATTCTGGTTTTCCTATAAACCCCCGTCTATTCAAGGATTTTAAAATGATATGCATATCGAAACCTTCCCCGGGAGGAGTATACTCTAAATATGCAGTTTAGATGAGATCTATCGAGCCGTTTCGACGTGATGGTGGAAAAACCATTCTGATTTTCCTATAAACCCCCGTGTATTCAAAGATTTTAAAATGATATGCATATCGAAAACTTCCCCGGGATGAGTATACTCTAAATATGAAATTTGTTTGAGATCTATCCAGCCGTTTCGACGCGATGGTGGAAAAACCATTCTGGTTTTCCTATAAACGCCCCGTGTATTCAAAGATTTTAAAATGATATGCATATCGAAACATTCCCCGGGAGGAGTATACTCTAAATATGAAATTTGGTTGAGATCTATCCGGCCGTTACGACGTGATGGTGGAAAAACCATTCTGGTTTTCCTATAAACCCCCGTCTATTCAAAGATTTTAAAATGATATGCATATCGAAACCTTCCCCGGGAGGAGTATACTCTAAATATGAGGTTTAGTTGAGATCTATCGAGCCGTTTCGACGTGATGGTGGAAAAACCATTCTGGTTTTCCTATAAACCCCCGTCTATTCAAAGATTTTAAAATGTTATGCATATCGAAACCTTCCCCGGGATGAGTATACTCTAAATATGAAATTTGGTTGAGATCTATCCAGCCGTTTCGACGTGATGGTGGAAAAACCATTCTGGTTTTCCTATAAACCCCCCGTGTATTCAAAGATTTTAAAATGATATGCATATCGAAACCTTCCCCGGGAGGAGTATACTCTAAATATGAAGTTTACTTGAGATCTATCGAGCCGTTTCGACGTGATGGCGGAAAAACCATTCTGGTTTTTTATAAACCCCCGTGTATTCAAAGATTTTAAAATGATATGCATATCGAAACCTTCCCCGGGATGAGTATACTCTAAATATGAAATTTGGTTGAGATCTATCCAACCGTTTCGACGTGATAGTGGAAAAACCATTCTGGTTTTCCTATAAACCCCCGTGTATTCAAAGATTTTATAATGATATGCATATCGAAACCTTCCCCGGGAGGAGTATACTCTAAATATATTTGGTTGAGATCTATCCAGCCGTTTCGACGTGATGGTGGAAAAACCATTCTGGTTTTCCTGTAAACCCAACGTGTTTTCAAAGAGTTTAAAATGATATGCACATCAAAACCTTCCCCGGGAGGAGTATACTCTAAATATGAAGTTTGGTTGAGATCTATCCAGCCGTTTCGACGTGATGGTGGAAAAACCATTCTGGTTTTCCTATAAACACCCCGTGTATTCAAAGATTTTAAAATGATATGCATATCGAAACCTTCCCCGGGATGAGTATACTCTAAATATGAAGATTGGTTGAGATCTATCCAGCCGTTTCGACGTGATGGTGGAAAAACCATTCTGGTTTTCCTATAAACCCCCCGTGTATTCAAAGATTTTAAAATGACATGCATATCGAAACCTTCCCCGGGATGAGTATACTGTATATATGAAATTTGGTTGAGATCTATCGAGTCGTTTCGAAGTGATGGTGGAAAAACCATTCTGGTTTTCCTATAAACCCCCGTGTATTCAAAGATTTTAAAATGATATGCATATCGAAACCTTCCCCGGGAGGAGTATACTCTAAATATATTTGGTTGAGATCTATCCAGCCGTTTCGACGTGATGGTGGAAAAACCATTCTGGTTTTCCTATAAACCCAACGTGTATTCAAAGAATTTAAAATGATATGCACATCAAAACCTTCCCCGGGAGGAGTATACTCTAAATATGAAGTTTGGTTGAGATCTATCCAGCCGTTTCGACGTGATGGTGGAAAAACCATTCTGGTTTTCCTATAAACCCCCGTCTATTCAAAGATTTTAAAATGTTATGCATATCGAAACCTTCCCCGGGATGAGTATACTCTAAATATGAAATTTGGTTGAGATCTATCCAGCCGTTTTGGACGTGATGGTGGAAAAACCATTCTGGTTTACCTATAAACCCCCCGTGTATTCAAAGATTTTAAAATGATATGCATATCGAAGCCTTCTCCGGGATGAGTATACTCTAAATATGAAGTTTGGTTGAGATCTATCCAGCCGTTTCGACGTGATGGTGGAAAAACCATTCTGGTTTTCCTAGAAACCCCCCGTGTATTCAAAGATTTTAAAATGACATGCATATCGAAACCTTCCCCGGGATGAGTATACTGTATATATGAAATTTGTTTGAGATCTATCGAGCCGTTTCGACGTGATGGTGGAAAAACCATTCTGGTTTTCCTATAAACCCCCGTGTATTCAAAGATTTTAAAATGATATGCATATCGAAACCTTCCCCGGGATGAGTATACTCTAAATATGAAGTTTGGTTGAGATCTATCCAGCCGTTTCGACGTGATGGTGGAAGAACCATTTTGGTTTTCCTATAAACCCAACGTGTTTTCAAAGAGTTTAAAATGATATGCACATCAAAACCTTCCCCGGGAGGAGTATACTCCAAATATGAAGTTTGGTTGAGATCTATCCAGCCGTTTCGACGTTCTGGTGGAAAAACCATTCTGGTTTTCCTATAAACCCCCCGTGTATTCAAAGATGTTAAAATGATATGCATATCGAAACTTTCCCCGGGATGAGTATACTCTAAATATGAAATACGGTTGAGATCTATCCAGCCGTTTCGATGTGATGGTGGAAAAACCATTCTGGTTTTCCTATAAACACCCCGTGTATTCAAAGATTTTAAAATGATATGCATATCGAAAACTTCACCGGGATGAGTATACTCTAAATATGAAATTTGTTTGATATCTATCCAGCCGTTTCGACGCGATGGTGGAAAAACCATTCTGGTTTTCCTATAAACGCCCCGTGTATTCAAAGATTTTAATATGATATGCATATCGAAACCTTCCCTGGGAGGAGTATACTCTAAATATGAAATTTGGTTGAGATCTATCCGGCCGTTACGACGTGATGGTGGAAAAACCATTCTGGTTTTCCTATAAACCCCCGTCTATTCAAAGATTTTAAAATGATATGCATATCGAAACCTTCCCCGGGAGGAGTATACTCTAAATATGAAGTTTAGTTGAGATCTATCGAGCCGTTTCGACGTGATGGTGGAAAAACCATTCTGGTTTTCCTATAAACCCCCGTCTATTCAAAGATTTTAAAATGTTATACATATCGAAACCTTCCCCGGGATGAGTATACTCTAAATATGAAATTTGGTTGAGATCTATCCAGCCGATTCGACGTGATGGTGGAAAAACCATTCTGGTTTTCCTATAAACCCCCCGTGTATTCTAAGATTTTAAAATGATATGCATATCGAAACCTTCCCCGGGAGGAGTATACTCTAAATATGAAGTTTACCTGAGATCTATCGAGCCGTTTCGACGTGATGGCGGAAAAACCATTCTGGTTTTTATAAACCCCGTGTATTCAAAGATTTTAAAATGATATGCATATCGAAACCTTCCCCGGGATGAGTATACTCTAAATATGAAATTTGGTTGAGATCTATCCAAACGTTTCGACGTGATAGTGGAAAAACCATTCTGGTTTTCCTATAAACCCCCCGTGTATTCAAAGATTTTAAAGTGATATGCATATCAAAACCTTCCCCGGGAGGAATATACTCTAAATATGAAGTTTGGTTGAGATCTATCCAGCCGTTTCGACGTGATGGTGGAAAAACCATTGTGGTTTTCCTATAAACCCCCGTCTATTCAAAGATTTTAAAATGATATGCACATCGAAACTTTCCCCGGGATGAGTATACTCTATATATGAAGTTTGGTTGAGATCTATCCAGCCGTGTCTACGTGATGGTCGAAAAACCATTCTGGTTTTCCTATAAACCCCCCGTGTATTCAAAGATTTTGAAAGGATATGCATATCGAAACCTTCCCCGGGAGGAGTATACTCTAAATATGAAGTTTAGTTGAGACCTATCGAGCCGTTTCGACGTGCTGGTGGAAAAACCATTCTGGTTTTCCTATAAACCCCCCGTGTATTCAAAGATGTTAAAATGATATGCATATCGAAACTTTCCCCGGGATGAGTATACTCTAAATATGAAATACGGTTGAGATCTATCCAGCCGTTTCGATGTGATGGTGGAAAAACCATTCTGGTTTTCCTATAAACACCCCGTGTATTCAAAGATTTTAAAATGATATGCATATCGAAAACTTCCCCGGGATGAGTATACTCTAAATATGAAATTTGTTTGAGATCTATCCAGCCGTTTCGACGCGATGGTGGAAAGACCATTCTGGTTTTCCTATAAACGCCCCGTGTATTCAAAGATTTTAAAATGATATGCATATCGAAACCTTAGCCGGGAGGAGTATACTCTAAATATGAAATTTGGTTGAGATCTATCCGGCCGTTACGACGTGATGGTGGAAAAACCATTCTGGTTTTCCTATAAACCCCCGTCTATTCAAGGATTTTAAAATGATATGCATATCGAAACCTTCCCCGGGAGGAGTATACTCTAAATATGCAGTTTAGATGAGATCTATCGAGCCGTTTCGACGTGATGGTGGAAAAACCATTCTGATTTTCCTATAAACCCCCGTCTATTCAAAGATTTTAAAATGTTATGCATATCGAAACCTTCCCCGGGATGAGTATACTCTAAATATGAAATTTGGTTGAGATCTATCCAGCCGATTCGACGTGATGGTGGAAAAACCATTCTGGTTTTCCTATAAACCCCCCGTGTATTCTAAGATTTTAAAACGATATGCATATCGAAACCTTCCCCGGGAGGAGTATACTCTAAATATGAAGTTTACTTGAGATCTATCGAGCAGTTTCGACGTGTTGGCGGAAAAACCATTCTGGTTTTTTATAAACCCCCGTGTATTCCAGGATTTTAAAATGATATGCATATCGAAACCTTCCCCGGGATGAGTATACTCTAAATATGAAATTTGGTTGAGATCTATCCAACCGTTTCGACGTGATAGTGGAAAAACCATTCTGGTTTTCCTATAAACCCCCCGTGTATTCAAAGATTTTAAAGTGATATGCATATCAAAACCTTCCCCGGGAGGAGTATACTCTAAATATGAAGTTTGGTTGAGATCTATCCAGCCGTTTCGACGTGATGCTGGAAAAACCATTCTGGTTTTCCTATAAACCCCTGTCTATTCAAAGATTTTAAAATGATATGCATATCGAAACCTCTCCCGGGAGGGTATACTCTAAATGTGAAGTTTGGTTGAGATCTATCCAGCCGTTTCGACGTGATGGTCGAAAAACCATTCTGGTTTTCCTATAAACCCCCCGTGTATTCAAAGATTATAAAACGATATGCATATCGAAACCTTCCCCGGGATGAGTATACTCTAAATATGAAATTTGTTTGAGATCTATCCAGCCGTTTCGACGTGATGGTGGAAAAACCATTGTGGTTTTCCTATAAACCCCCGTCTATTCAAAGATTTTGAAATGATATGCATATCGAAACTTTCCCCGGGATGAGTATACTCTAAATATGAAAATTGGTTGAGATCTATCCAGCCGTTTCGACGTGATGGTGGAAAAATCATTCTGGTTTTCCTATAAACCCCCCGTGTATTCAAAGATTTTACAATGATATGCATATCGAAACCTTCCCCGGGAGGAGTATACTCTAAATACGAAGATTGGTTGAGATCTATCCAGCCGATTCGACGTGATGGCGGAAAAACCATTCTGGTTTTCCTATAAACCCCCCGTGTATTCAATGATTATAAAATGATATGCATATCGAAACCTTCCCCGGGATGAGTATACTCTAAATATGAAATTTGGTTGAGATCTATCCAGCCGTTTCGACGTGATGGTGGAAAAACCAATCTGGTTTTCCTATAAACACCCCGTGTATTCAAAGTTTCTAAAATGACATGCATATCGAAACCTTCCCTGGCAGGAGTATACTCTATATATGAAGTTTGGTTGAGATCTATCCAGCCGTGTCTACGTGATGGTCGAAAAACCATTCTGGTTTTCCTATAAACCCCCCGTGTATTCAAAGATTTTGAAAGGATATGCATATCGAAACCTTCCCCGGGAGGAGTATACTCTAAATATGAAGTTTAGTTGTGACCTATCGAGCCGTTTCGACGTGCTGGTGGAAAAACCATTCTGGTTTTCCTATAAACCCCCCGTGTATTCAAAGATGTTAAAATGATATGCATATCGAAACTTTCCCCGGGATGAGTATACTCTAAATATGAAATACGGTTGAGATCTATCCAGCCGTTTCGATGTGATGGTGGAAAAACCCTTCTGGTTTTCCTATAAACACCCCGTGTATTCAAAGATTTTAAAATGATATGCATATCGAAAACTTCCCCGGGATGAGTATACTCTAAACATGAAATTTGCTTGAGATCTATCCAGCCGTTTCGACGCGATGGTGGAAAAACCATTCTGGTTTTCCTATAAACGCCCCGTGTATTCAAAGATTTTAAAATGATATGCATATCGAAACCTTCCCCGGGAGGAGTATACTCTAAATATGAAATTTGGTTGAGATCTATCCGGCCGTTACGACGTGATGGTGGAAAAACCATTCTGGTTTTCCTATAAACCCCCGTCTATTCAAGGATTTTAAAATGATATGCATATCGAAACCTTCCCCGGGAGGAGTATACTCTAAATATGCAGTTTAGTTGAGATCTATCGAGCCGTTTCGACGTGATGGTGGAAAAACCATTCTGATTTTCCTATAAACCCCCGTCTATTCAAAGATTTTAAAATGTTATGCATATCGAAACCTTCCCCGGGATGAGTATACTCTAAATATGAAATTTGGTTGAGATCTATCCAGCCGATTTGACGTGATGGTGGAAAAACCATTCTGGTTTTCCTATAAACCCCCCGTGTATTCTAAGATTTTAAAATGATATGCATATCGAAACCTTCCCCGGGAGGAGTATACTCTAAATATGAAGTTTACTTGAGATCTATCGAGCAGTTTCGACGTGTTGGCGGAAAAACCATTCTGGTTTTTTATAAACCCCCGTGTATTCCAGGATTTTAAAATGATATGCATATCGAAACCTTCCCCGGGATGAGTACACTCTAAATATGAAATTTGGTTGAGATCTATCCAACCGTTTCGACGTGATAGTGGAAAAACCATTCTGGTTTTCCTATAAACCCCCCGTGTATTCAAAGATTTTAAAGTGATATGCATATCAAAACCTTCCCCGGGAGGAGTATACTCTAAATATGAAGTTTGGTTGAGATCTATCCAGCCGTTTCGACGTGATGGTGGAAAAACCATTCTGGTTTTCCTATAAACCCCTGTCTATTCAAAGATTTTAAAATGATATGCATATCGAAACCTCTCCCGGGAGGGTATACTCTAAATGTGAAGTTTGGTTGAGATCTATCCAGCCGTTTCGACGTGATGGTCGAAAAACCATTCTGGTTTTCCTGTAAACCCCCCGTGTATTCAAAGATTATAAAACGATATGCATATCGAAACCTTCCCCGGGATGAGTATACTCTAAATATGAAATTTGTTTGAGATCTATCCAGCCGTTTCGACGTGATGGTGGTAAAACCATTGTGGTTTTCCTATAAACCCCCGTCTATTCAAAGATTTTAAAATGATATGCATATCGAAACTATCCCCGGGATGAGTATACTCTAAATATGAAAATTGGTTGAGATCTATCCAGCCGTTTCGACGTGATGGTGGAAAAATCATTCTGGTTTTCCTATAAACCCCCCGTGTATTCAAAGATTTTAAAATGATATGCATATCGAAACCTTCCCCGGGAGGAGTATACTCTAAATACGAAGTTTGGTTGAGATCTATCCAGCCGTTTCGACGTGATGGTGGAAAAACCATTCCTGTTTTCCTATAAACCCCCGTGTATTCAAAGATTTCAATATGATATGCATATCGAAACCTTCCCCGGGATGAGTATACTCTAAATATGAAATTTGGTTGAGATCTATCCAGCCGTTTCGACGTGATGGTGGAAAAACCAATCTGGTTTTCCTATAAACACCCCGTGTATTCAAAGTTTCTAAAATGACATGCATATCGAAACCTTCCCTGGGAGGACTATACTCTATATATGAAGTTTGGTTGAGATCTATCCAGCCGTGTCTACGTGATGGTCGAAAAACCATTCTGGTTTTCCTATAAACCCCCCGTGTATTCAAAGATTTTGAAAGGATATGCATATCGAAACCTTCCCCGGGAGGAGTATACTCTAAATATGAAGTTTAGTTGAAGGGTATCGAGCCGTTTCGACGTGCCGGTGGAAGAACCATTCTGGTTTTCCTATAAACCCCCCGTGTATTCAAAGATTTTAAAATGATATGCATATCAAAACTTTCCCCGGGATGAGTATACTCTAAATATGAAATACGGTTGAGATCTATCCAGCCGTTTCGATGTGATGGTGGAAAAACCATTCTGGTTTTCATATAAACACCCCGTGTATTCAAAGATTTTAAAATGATATGCATATCGAAAACTTCCCCGGGATGAGTATACTCTAAATATGAAATTTGTTTGAGATCTATCCAGCCGTTTCGACGCGATGGTGGAAAAACCATTCTGGTTTTCCTATAAACGCCCCGTGTATTCAAAGATTTTAAAATGATATGCATATCGAAACATTCCCCGGGAGGAGTATACTCTAAATATGAAATTTGGTTGAGATCTATCCGGCCGTTACGACGTGATGGTGGAAAAACCATTCTGGTTTTCCTATAAACCCCCGTCTATTCAAAGATTTTAAAATGATATGCATATCGAAACCTTCCGCGGGAGGAGTATACTCTAAATATGAAGTTTAGTTGAGATCTATCGAGCCGTTTCGACGTGATGGTGGAAGAACCATTCTGGTTTTCCTATAAACCCCCGTCTATTCAAAGATTTTAAAATGTTATGCATATCGAAACCTTCCCCGGGATGAGTATACTCTAAATATGAAATTTGGTTGAGATCTATCCAGCCGTTTCGACGTGATGGTGGAAAAACCATTCTGGTTTTCCTATAAACCCCCCGTGTATTCAAATATTTTAAAATGATATGCATATCGAAACCTTCCCCGGGATGAGTATACTCTAAATATGAAATTTGGTTGAGATCTATCCAACCGTTTCGACGTGATAGTGGAAAAACCATTCTGGTTTTCCTATAAACCACCGTGTATTCAAAGATTTTATAATGATATGCATATCGAAACCTTCCCCGGGAGGAGTATACTCTAAATATATTTGGTTGAGATCTATCCAGCCGTTTCGACGTGATGGTTGAAAAACCATTCTGGTTTTCCTGTAAACCCAACGTGTTTTCAAAGAGTTTAAAATGATATGCACATCAAAACCTTCCCCGGGAGGAGTATACTCTAAATATGAAGTTTGGTTGAGATCTATCCAGCCGTTTCGACGTGATGGTGGAAAAACCATTCTGGTTTTCCTATAAACACCCCGCGTATTCAAAGATTTTAAAATGATATGCATATCGAAACCTTCCCCGGGATGAGTATACTCTAAATATGAAATTTGGTTGAGATCTATCCAGCCAATTCGACGTGATGGTGGAAAAACCATTCTGGTTTTCCTATAAACCCCCCGTGTATTCTAAGATTTTAAAATGATATGCATATCGAAACCTTCCCCGGGAGGAGTATACTCTAAATATGAAGTTTACTTGAGATCTATCGAGCAGTTTCGACGTGTTGGCGGAAAAACCATTCTGGTTTTTTATAAACCCCCGTGTATTCCAGGATTTTAAAATGATATGCATATCGAAACCTTCCCCGGGATGAGTATACTCTAAATATGAAATTTGGTTGAGATCTATCCAACCGTTTCGACGTGATAGTGGAAAAACCATTCTGGTTTTCCTATAAACCACCGTGTATTCAAAGATTTTATAATGATATGCATATCGAAACCTTCCCCGGGAGGAGTATACTCTAAATATGAAATTTGGTTGAGATCTATCCGGCCGTTACGACGTGATGGTGGAAAAACCATTCTGGTTTTCCTATAAACCCCCGTCTATTCAAGGATTTTAAAATGATATGCATATCGAAACCTTCCCCGGGAGGAGTATACTCTAAATATGCAGTTTAGATGAGATCTATCGAGCCGTTTCGACGTGATGGTGGAAAAACCATTCTGATTTTCCTATAAACCCCCGTCTATTCAAAGATTTTAAAATGTTATGCATATCGAAACCTTCCCCGGGATGAGTATACTCTAAATATGAAATTTGGTTGAGATCTATCCAACCGTTTCGACGTGATAGTGGAAAAACCATTCTGGTTTTCCTATAAACCCCCCGTGTATTCAAAGATTTTAAAGTGATATGCATATCAAAACCTTCCCCGGGAGGAGTATACTCTAAATACGAAGATTGGTTGAGATCTATCCAGCCGATTCGACGTGATGGCGGAAAAACCATTCTGGTTTTCCTATAAACCCCCCGTGTATTCAATGATTATAAAATGATATGCATATCGAAACCTTCCCCGGGATGAGTATACTCTAAATATGAAATTTGGTTGAGATCTATCCAGCCGTTTCGACGTGATGGTGGAAAAACCAATCTGGTTTTCCTATAAACACCCCGTGTATTCAAAGTTTCTAAAATGACATGCATATCGAAACCTTCCCTGGCAGGAGTATACTCTATATATGAAGTTTGGTTGAGATCTATCCAGCCGTGTCTACGTGATGGTCGAAAAACCATTCTGGTTTTCCTATAAACCCCCCGTGTATTCAAAGATTTTGAAAGGATATGCATATCGAAACCTTCCCCGGGAGGAGTATACTCTAAATATGAAGTTTAGTTGAGACCTATCGAGCCGTTTCGACGTGCTGGTGGAAAAACCATTCTGGTTTTCCTATAAACCCCCCGTGTATTCAAAGATGTTAAATTATATGCATATCGAAACTTTCCCCGGGATGAGTATACTCTAAATATGAAATACGGTTGAGATCTATCCAGCCGTTTCGATGTGATGGTGGAAAAACCATTCTGGTTTTCCTATAAACACCCCGTGTATTCAAAGATTTTAAAATGATATGCATATCGAAAACTTCCCCGGGATGAGTATACTCTAAACATGAAATTTGCTTGAGATCTATCCAGCCGTTTCGACGCGATGGTGGAAAAACCATTCTGGTTTTCCTATAAACGCCCCGTGTATTCAAAGATTTTAAAATGATATGCATATCGAAACCTTCCCCGGGAGGAGTATACTCTAAATATGAAATTTGGTTGAGATCTATCCGGCCGTTACGACGTGATGGTGGAAAAACCATTCTGGTTTTCCTATAAACCCCCGTCTATTCAAGGATTTTAAAATGATATGCATATCGAAACCTTCCCCGGGAGGAGTATACTCTAAATATGCAGTTTAGTTGAGATCTATCGAGCCGTTTCGACGTGATGGTGGAAAAACCATTCTGATTTTCCTATAAACCCCCGTCTATTCAAAGATTTTAAAATGTTATGCATATCGAAACCTTCCCCGGGATGAGTATACTCTAAATATGAAATTTGGTTGAGATCTATCCAGCCGATTTGACGTGATGGTGGAAAAACCATTCTGGTTTTCCTATAAACCCCCCGTGTATTCTAAGATTTTAAAATGATATGCATATCGAAACCTTCCCCGGGAGGAGTATACTCTAAATATGAAGTTTACTTGAGATCTATCGAGCAGTTTCGACGTGTTGGCGGAAAAACCATTCTGGTTTTTTATAAACCCCCGTGTATTCCAGGATTTTAAAATGATATGCATATCGAAACCTTCCCCGGGATGAGTATACTCTAAATATGAAATTTGGTTGAGATCTATCCAACCGTTTCGACGTGATAGTGGAAAAACCATTCTGGTTTTCCTATAAACCCCCCGTGTATTCAAAGATTTTAAAGTGATATGCATATCAAAACCTTCCCCGGGAGGAGTATACTCTAAATATGAAGTTTGGTTGAGATCTATCCAGCCGTTTCGACGTGATGGTGGAAAAACCATTCTGGTTTTCCTATAAACCCCTGTCTATTCAAAGATTTTAAAATGATATGCATATCGAAACCTCTCCCGGGAGGGTATACTCTAAATGTGAAGTTTGGTTGAGATCTATCCAGCCGTTTCGACGTGATGGTCGAAAAACCATTCTGGTTTTCCTGTAAACCCCCCGTGTATTCAAAGATTATAAAACGATATGCATATCGAAACCTTCCCCGGGATGAGTATACTCTAAATATGAAATTTGTTTGAGATCTATCCAGCCGTTTCGACGTGATGGTGGTAAAACCATTGTGGTTTTCCTATAAACCCCCGTCTATTCAAAGATTTTAAAATGATATGCATATCGAAACTATCCCCGGGATGAGTATACTCTAAATATGAAAATTGGTTGAGATCTATCCAGCCGTTTCGACGTGATCGTGGAAAAATCATTCTGGTTTTCCTATAAACCCCCCGTGTATTCAAAGATTTTAAAATGATATGCATATCGAAACCTTCCCCGGGAGGAGTATACTCTAAATACGAAGTTTGGTTGAGATCTATCCAGCCGTTTCGACGTGATGGTGGAAAAACCATTCCTGTTTTCCTATAAACCCCCGTGTATTCAAAGATTTCAATATGATATGCATATCGAAACCTTCCCCGGGATGAGTATACTCTAAATATGAAATTTGGTTGAGATCTATCCAGCCGTTTCGACGTGATGGTGGAAAAACCAATCTGGTTTTCCTATAAACACCCCGTGTATTCAAAGTTTCTAAAATGACATGCATATCGAAACCTTCCCTGGGAGGACTATACTCTATATATGAAGTTTGGTTGAGATCTATCCAGCCGTGTCTACGTGATGGTCGAAAAACCATTCTGGTTTTCCTATAAACCCCCCGTGTATTCAAAGATTTTGAAAGGATATGCATATCGAAACCTTCCCCGGGAGGAGTATACTCTAAATATGAAGTTTAGTTGAAAGGTATCGAGCCGTTTCGACGTGCCGGTGGAAAAACCATTCTGGTTTTCCTATAAACCCCCCGTGTATTCAAAGATTTTAAAATGATATGCATATCAAAACTTTCCCCGGGATGAGTATACTCTAAATATGAAATACGGTTGAGATCTATCCAGCCGTTTCGATGTGATGGTGGAAAAACCATTCTGGTTTTCATATAAACACCCCGTGTATTCAAAGATTTTAAAATGATATGCATATCGAAAACTTCCCCGGGATGAGTATACTCTAAATATGAAATTTGTTTGAGATCTATCCAGCCGTTTCGACGCGATGGTGGAAAAACCATTCTGGTTTTCCTATAAACGCCCCGTGTATTCAAAGATTTTAAAATGATATGCATATCGAAACATTCCCCGGGAGGAGTATACTCTAAATATGAAATTTGGTTGAGATCTATCCGGCCGTTACGACGTGATGGTGGAAAAACCATTCTGGTTTTCCTATAAACCCCCGTGTATTCAAAGATTTTAAAATGATATGCATATCGAAACCTTCCGCGGGAGTAGTATACTCTAAATATGAAGTTTAGTTGAGATCTATCGAGCCGTTTCGACGTGATGGTGGAAAAACCATTCTGGTTTTCCTATAAACCCCCGTCTATTCAAAGATTTTAAAATGTTATGCATATCGAAACCTTCCCCGGGATGAGTATACTCTAAATATGAAATTTGGTTGAGATCTATCCAGCCGTTTCGACGTGATGGTGGAAAAACCATTCTGGTTTTCCTATAAACCCCCCGTGTATTCAAATATTTTAAAATGATATGCATATCGAAACCTTCCCCGGGATGAGTATACTCTAAATATGAAATTTGGTTGAGATCTATCCAACCGTTTCGACGTGATAGTGGAAAAACCATTCTGGTTTTCCTATAAACCACCGTGTATTCAAAGATTTTATAATGATATGCATATCGAAACCTTCCCCGGGAGGAGTATACTCTAAATATATTTGGTTGAGATCTATCCAGCCGTTTCGACGTGATGGTTGAAAAACCATTCTGGTTTTCCTGTAAACCCAACGTGTTTTCAAAGAGTTTAAAATGATATGCACATCAAAACCTTCCCCGGGAGGAGTATACTCTAAATATGAAGTTTGGTTGAGATCTATCCAGCCGTTTCGACGTGATGGTGGAAAAACCATTCTGGTTTTCCTATAAACACCCCGCGTATTCAAAGATTTTAAAATGATATGCATATCGAAACCTTCCCCGGGATGAGTATACTCTAAATATGAAGATTGGTTGAGATCTATCCAGCCGTTTCGACGTGATGGTGGAAAAACCATTCTGGTTTTCCTATAAACCCCCCGTGTATTCAAAGATTTTAAACTGACATGCATATCGAAACCTTCCCCGGGATGAGTATACTGTATATATGAAATTTGGTTGAGATCTATCGAGCCGTTTCGACGTGATGGTGGAAAAACCATTCTGGTTTTCCTATAAACCCCCGTGTATTCAAAGATTTTAAAATGATATGCATATCGAAACCTTCCCCGGGAGGAGTATACTCTAAATATATTTGGTTGAGATCTATCCAGCCGTTTCGACGTGATGGTGGAAAAACCATTCTGGTTTTCCTATAAACCCAACGTGTTTTCAAAGAATTTAAAATGATATGCACATCAAAACCTTCCCCGGGAGGAGTATACTCTAAATATGAAGTTTGGTTGAGATCTATCCAGCCGTTTCGACGTGATGGTGGAAAAACCATTCTGGTTTTCCTATAAACCCCCGTCTATTCAAAGATTTTAAAATGTTATGCATATCAAAACCTTCCCCGGGATGAGTATACTCTAAATATGAAATTTGGTTGAGATCTATCCAGCAGTTTTGGACGTGATGGTGGAAAAACCATTCTGGTTTACCTATAAACCCCCCGTGTATTCAAAGATTTTAAAATGATATGCATATCGAAACCTTCCCAGGGATGAGTATACTCCAAATATGAAGTTTGGTTGAGATCTATCCAGCCGTTTCGACGTGATGGTGGAAGAACCATTTTGGTTTTCCTATAAACCCAACGTGTTTTCAAAGAGTTTAAAATGATATGCACATCAAAACCTTCCCCGGGAGGAGTATACTCTAAATATGAAGTTTGGTTGAGATCTATCCAGCCGTTTCGACGTGATGGTGGAAAAAACATTGTGGTTTTCCTATAAACCCCGTCTATTCAAAGATTTTAAAATGATATGCATATCGAAACTTTCCCCGGGATGAGTATACTCTAAATATGAAATTTGGTTGAGATCTATCCAGCCGTTTCGACGTGATGGTGGAAAAATCATTCTGGTTTTCCTATAGACCCCCCGTGTATTCAAAGATTTTAAAATGATATGCATATCGAAACCTTCCCCGGGAGGAGTATACTCTAAATACGAAGTTTGGTTGAGATCTATCCAGCCGATTCGACGTGATGGTGGAAAAACCATTCTGGTTTTCCTATAAACCCCCCGTGTATTCAATGATTTTAAAATGATATGCATATCGAAACCTTCCCCGGGATGAGTATACTCTAAATATGAAATTTGGTTGAGATCTATCCAGCCGTTTCGACGTGATGGTGGAAAAACCAATCTGGTTTTCCTATAAACACCCCGTGTATTCAAAGTTTCTAAAATGACATGCATATCGAAACCTTCCCTGGGAGGACTATACTCTATATATGAAGTTTGGTTGAGATCTATCCAGCCGTGTCTACGTGATGGTCGAAAAACCATTCTGGTTTTCCTATAAACCCCCCGTGTATTCAAAGATTTTGAAAGGATATGCATATTGAAACCTTCCCCGGGAGGAGTATACTCTAAATATGAAGTTTAGTTGAGACCTATCGAGCCGTTTCGACGTGCTGGTGGAAAAACCATTCTGGTTTTCCTATAAACCCCCCGTGTATTCAAAGATTTTAAAATGATATGCATACCGAAACCTTCCCCGGGAGGAGTATACTCTAAATATATTTGGTTGAGATCTATCCAGCCGTTTCGACGTGATGGTGGAAAAACCATTCTGGTTTTCCTATAAACCCAACGTGTTTTCAAAGAATTAAAATGATATGCACATCAAAACCTTCCCCGGGAGGAGTATACTCTAAATATGAAGTTTGGTTGAGATCTATCCAGCCGTTTCGACGTGATGGTGGAAAAACCATTCTGGTTTTCCTATAAACCCCCGTCTATTCAAAGATTTTAAAATGTTATGCATATCGATACCTTCCCCGGGATGAGTATACTCTAAATATGAAATTTGGTTGAGATCTATCCAGCAGTTTTGGACGTGATGGTGGAAAAACCAGTCTGGTTTACCTATAAACCCCCCGTGTATTCAAAGATTTTAAAATGATATGCATATCGAAGCCTTCCCCGGGATGAGTATACTCTAAATATGAAGTTTGGTTGAGATCTATCCAGCCGTTTCGACGTGATGGTGGAAAAACCATTCTGGTTTTCCTAGAAACCCCCCGTGTATTCAAAGATTTTAAAATGACATGCATATCGAAACCTTCCCCGGGATGAGTATACTGTATATATGAAATTTGGTTGAGATCTATCGAGCCGTTTCGACGTGATGGTGGAAAAACCATTCTGGTTTTCCTGTAAACCCCCCGTGTATTCAAAGATTATAAAACGATATGCATATCGAAACCTTCCCCGGGATGAGTATACTCTAAATATGAAATTTGTTTGAGATCTATCCAGCCGTTTCGACGTGATGGTGGTAAAACCATTGTGGTTTTCCTATAAACCCCCGTCTATTCAAAGATTTTAAAATGATATGCATATCGAAACTTTCCCCGGGATGAGTATACTCTAAATATGAAAATTGGTTGAGATCTATCCAGCCGTTTCGACGTGATGGTGGAAAAATCATTCTGGTTTTCCTATAAACCCCCCGTGTATTCAAAGATTTTAAAATGATATGCATATCGAAACCTTGCCCGGGAGGAGTATACTCTAAATACGAAGTTTGGTTGAGATCTATCCAGCCGTTTCGACGTGATGGTGGAAAAACCATTCTTGTTTTCCTATAAACCCCCGTGTATTCAAAGATTTCAATATGATATGCATATCGAAACCTTCCCCGGGATGAGTATACTCTAAATATGAAATTTGGTTGAGATCTATCCAGCCGTTTCGACGTGATGGTGGAAAAACCAATCTGGTTTTCCTATAAACACCCCGTGTATTCAAAGTTTCTAAAATGACATGCATATCGAAACCTTCCCTGGGAGGACTATACTCTATATATGAAGTTTGGTTGAGATCTATCCAGCCGTGTCTACGTGATGGTCGAAAAACCATTCTGGTTTTCCTATAAACCCCCCGTGTATTCAAAGATTTTGAAAGGATATGCATATCGAAACCTTCCCCGGGAGGAGTATACTCTAAATATGAAGTTTAGTTGAAAGGTATCGAGCCGTTTCGACGTGCTGGTGGAAAAACCATTCTGGTTTTCCTATAAACCCCCCGTGTATTCAAAGATTTTAAAATGATATGCATATCAAAACTTTCCCCGGGATGAGTATACTCTAAATATGAAATACGGTTGAGATCTATCCAGCCGTTTCGATGTGATGGTGGAAAAACCATTCTGGTTTTCATATAAACACCCCGTGTATTCAAAGATTTTAAAATGATATGCATATCGAAAACTTCCCCGGGATGAGTATACTCTAAATATGAAATTTGTTTGAGATCTATCCAGCCGTTTCGACGCGATGGTGGAAAAACCATTCTGGTTTTCCTATAAACGCCCCGTGTATTCAAAGATTTTAAAATGATATGCATATCGAAACATTCCCCGGGAGGAGTATACTCTAAATATGAAATTTGGTTGAGATCTATCCGGCCGTTACGACGTGATGGTGGAAAAACCATTCTGGTTTTCCTATAAACCCCCGTCTATTCAAAGATTTTAAAATGATATGCATATCGAAACCTTCCGCGGGAGGAGTATACTCTAAATATGAAGTTTAGTTGAGATCTATCGAGCCGTTTCGACGTGATGGTGGAAAAACCATTCTGGTTTTCCTATAAACCCCCGTCTATTCAAAGATTTTAAAATGTTATGCATATCGAAACCTTCCCCGGGATGAGTATACTCTAAATATGAAATTTGGTTGAGATCTATCCAGCCGTTTCGACGTGATGGTGGAAAAACCATTCTGGTTTTCCTATAAACCCCCCGTGTATTCAAATATTTTAAAATGATATGCATATCGAAACCTTCCCCGGGATGAGTATACTCTAAATATGAAATTTGGTTGAGATCTATCCAACCGTTTCGACGTGATAGTGGAAAAACCATTCTGATCTTCCTATAAACCACCGTGTATTCAAAGATTTTATAATGATATGCATATCGAAACCTTCCCCGGGAGGAGTATACTCTAAATATATTTGGTTCAGATCTATCACAGCCGTTTCGACGTGATGGTTGAAAAACCATTCTGGTTTTCCTGTAAACCCAACGTGTTTTCAAAGAGTTTAAAATGATATGCACATCAAAACCTTCCCCGGGAGGAGTATACTCTAAATATGAAGTTTGGTTGAGATCTATCCAGCCGTTTCGACGTGATGGTGGAAAAACCATTCTGGTTTTCCTATAAACACCCCGTCTATTCAAAGATTTTAAAATGATATGCATATCGAAACCTTCCTCTGGAGGAGTATACTCTAAATACGAAGTTTGGTTGAGATCTATCCAGCCGATTCGACGTGATGGTGGAAAAACCATTCTGGTTTTCCTATAAACCCCCGTGTATTCAATGATTTTAAAATGATATGCATATCGAAACCTTCCCCGGGATGAGTATACTCTAAATATGAAATTTGGTTGAGATCTATCCAGCCGTTTCGACGTGATGGTGGAAAAACCAATCTGGTTTTCCTATAAACACCCCGTGTATTCAAAGTTTCTAAAATGACATGCATATCGGAACCTTCCCTGGGAGGACTATACTCTATATATGAAGTTTGGTTGAGATCTATCCAGCCGTGTCTACGTGATGGTCGAAAAACCATTCTGGTTTTCCTATAAACCCCCGTCTATTCAAAGATTTTAAAATGATATGCACATCGAAACTTTCCCCGGGATGAGTAAACTCTAAATATGAAATTTGGTTGAGATCTATCCAGCCGTTTCGACGTGATGGTGGAAAAACCATTCTGGTTTTCCTATAAACCCCCCGTGTATTCTAAGATTTTAAAATGATATGCATATCGAAACCTTCCCCGGGAGGAGTATACTCTAAATATGAAGTTTACCTGAGATCTATCGAGCCGTTTCGACGTGATGGCGGAAAAACCATTCTGGTTTTTTATAAACCCCGTGTATTCAAAGATTTTAAAATGATATGCATATCGAAACCTTCCCCGGGATGAGTATACTCTAAATATGAAATTTGGTTGAGATCTATCCAAACGTTTTGACGTGATAGTGGAAAAACCATTCTGGTTTTCCTATAAACCCCCCGTGTATTCAAAGATTTTAAAGTGATATGCATATCAAAACCTTCCCCGGGAGGAATATACTCTAAATATGAAGTTTGGTTGAGATCTATCCAGCCGTTTCGACGTGATGGTGGAAAAACCATTGTGGTTTTCCTATAAACCCCCGTCTATTCAAAGATTTTAAAATGATATGCACATCGAAACTTTCCCCGGGATGAGTATACTCTAAATATGAAATTTGGTTGAGATCTATCGAGCCGTTTCGACGTGATGGTGGAAAAACCATTCTGGTTTTCCTATAAACCCCCGTGTATTCAAAGATTTTAAAATGATATGCATATCGAAACCTTCCCCGGGAGGAGTATACTCTAAATATGAAATTTGGTTGAGATCTATCCAGCCGTTTCGACGTGATGGTGGAAAAACCATTCTGGTTTTCCTATAAACCCAACGTGTTTTCAAAGAATTTAAAATGATATGCACATCAAAACCTTCCCCGGGAGGAGTATACTCTAAATATGAAGTTTGGTTGAGATCTATCCAGCCGTTTCGACGTGATGGTGGAAAAACCATTATGGTTTTCCTATAAACCCCCGTCTATTCAAAGATTTTAAAATGTTATGCATATCGAAACCTTCCCCGGGATGAGTATACTCTAAATATGAAATTTGGTTGAGATCTATCCAGCCGTTTTGGACGTGATGGTGGAAAAACCATTCTGGTTTACCTATAAACCCCCCGTGTATTCAAAGATTTTAAAATGATATGCATATCGAAGCCTTCCCCGGGATGAGTATACTCTAAATATGAAGTTTGGTTGAGATCTATCCAGCCGTTTCGACGTGATGGTGGAAAAACCATTCTGGTTTTCCTAGAAACCCCCCGTGTATTCAAAGATTTTAAAATGACATGCATATCGAAACCTTCCCCGGGATGAGTATACTGTATATATGAAATTTGGTTGAGATCTATCGAGCCGTTTCGACGTGATGGTGGAAAAACCATTCTGGTTTTCCTATAAACCCCCGTGTATTCAAAGATTTTAAAATGATATGCATATCGAAACCTTCCCCGGGATGAGTATACTCTAAATATGAAGTTTGGTTGAGATCTATCCAGCCGTTTCGACGTGATGGTGGAAGAACCATTTTGGTTTTCCTATAAACCCAACGTGTTTTCAAAGAGTTTAAAATGATATGCACATCAAAACCTTCCCCGGGAGGTGTATACTCTAAATATGAAGTTTGGTTGAGATCTATCCAGCCGTTTCGACGTGCTGGTGGAAAAACCATTCTGGTTTTCCTATAAACCCCCCGTGTATTCAAAGATGTTAAAATGATATGCATATCGAAACTTTCCCCGGGATGAGTATACTCTAAATATGAAATACGGTTGAGATCTATCCAGCCGTTTCGATGTGATGGTGGAAAAACCATTCTGGTTTTCCTATAAACACCCCGTGTATTCAAGGATTTTAAAATGATATGCATATCGAAAACTTCACCGGGATGAGTATACTCTAAATATGAAATTTGTTTGAGATCTATCCAGCCGTTTCGACGCGATGGTGGAAAAACCATTCTGGTTTTCCTATAAACGCCCCGTGTATTCAAAGATTTTAATATGATATGCATATCGAAACCTTCCCTGGGAGGAATATACTCTAAATATGAAATTTGGTTGAGATCTATCCGGCCGTTACGACGTGATGGTGGAAAAACCATTCTGGTTTTCCTATAAACCCCCGTCTATTCAAAGATTTTAAAATGATATGCATATCGAAACCTTCCCCGGGAGGAGTATACTCTAAATATGAAGTTTAGTTGAGATCTATCGAGCCGTTTCGACGTGATGGTGGAAAAACCATTCTGGTTTTCCTATAAACCCCCGTCTATTCAAAGATTTTAAAATGTTATACATATCGAAGCCTTCCCCGGGATGAGTATACTCTAAATATGAAATTTGGTTGAGATCTATCCAGCCGATTCGACGTGATGGTGGAAAAACCATTCTGGTTTTCCTATAAACCCCCCGTGTATTCTAAGATTTTAAAATGATATGCATATCGAAACCTTCCCCGGGAGGAGTATACTCTAAATATGAAGTTTACCTGAGATCTATCGAGCCGTTTCGACGTGATGGCGGAAAAACCATTCTGGTTTTTTATAAACCCCGTGTATTCAAAGATTTTAAAATGATATGCATATCGAAACCTTCCCCGGGATGAGTATACTCTAAATATGAAATTTGGTTGAGATCTATCCAAACGTTTTGACGTGATAGTGGAAAAACCATTCTGGTTTTCCTATAAACCCCCCGTGTATTCAAAGATTTTAAAGTGATATGCATATCAAAACCTTCCCCGGGAGGAATATACTCTAAATATGAAGTTTGGTTGAGATCTATCCAGCCGTTTCGACGTGATGGTGGAAGAACCATTGTGGTTTTCCTATAAACCCCCGTCTATTCAAAGATTTTAAAATGATATGCACATCGAAACTTTCCCCGGGATGAGTATACTCTAAATATGAAATTTGGTTGAGATCTATCCAGCCGTTTCGACGTGATGGTGGAAAAATCATTCTGGTTCTCCTATAAACCCCCCGTGTATTCAAAGATTTTAAAATGATATGCATATCGAAACCTTCCCCGGGAGGAGTATACTCTAAATACGAAGTTTGGTTGAGATCTATCCAGCCGATTCGACGTGATGGTGGAAAAACCATTCTGGTTTTCCTATAAACCCCCCGTGTATTCAATGATTTTAAAATGATATGCATATCGAAACCTTCCCCGGGATGAGTATACTCTAAATATGAAATTTGGTTGAGATCTATCCAGCCGTTTCGACGTGATGGTGGAAAAACCAATCTGGTTTTCCTATTAACACCCCGTGTATTCAAAGTTTCTAAAATGACATGCATATCGAAACCTTCCCTGGGTGGAGTATACTCTATATATGAAGTTTGGTTGAGATCTATCCAGCCGTGTCTACGTGATGGTCGAAAAACCATTCTGGTTTTCCTATAAACCCCCCGTGTATTCAAAGATTTTGAAAGGATATGCATATCGAAACCTTCCCCGGGAGGAGTATACTCTAAATATGAAGTTTAGTTGAGACCTATCGAGCCGTTTCGACGTGCTGGTGGAAAAACCATTCTGGTTTTCCTATAAACCCCCCGTGTATTCAAAGATGTTAAAATGATATGCATATCGAAACTTTCCCCGGGATGAGTATACTCTAAATATGAAATACGGTTGAGATCTATCCAGCCGTTTCGATGTGATGGTGGAAAAACCATTCTGGTTTTCCTATAAACACCCCGTGTATTCAAAGATTTTAAAATGATATGCATATCGAAAACTTCCCCGGGATGAGTATACTCTAAATATGAAATTTGTTTGAGATCTATCCAGCCGTTTCGACGCGATGGTGGAAAAACCATTCTGGTTTTCCTATAAACGCCCCGTGTGTTCAAAGATTTTAAAATGATATGCATATCGAAACCTTCCCCGGGAGGAGTATACTCTAAATATGAAATTTGGTTGAGATCTATCCGGCCGTTAGGACGTGATGGTGGAAAAACCATTCTGGTTTTCCTATAAACCCCCGTCTATTCAAGGATTTTAAAATGATATGCATATCGAAACCTTCCCCGGGAGGAGTATACTCTAAATATGCAGTTTAGATGAGATCTATCGAGCCGTTTCGACGTGATGGTGGAAAAACCATTCTGATTTTCCTATAAACCCCCGTGTATTCAAAGATTTTAAAATGATATGCATATCGAAAACTTCCCCGGGATGAGTATACTCTAAATATGAAATTTGTTTGAGATCTATCCAGCCGTTTCGACGCGATGGTGGAAAAACCATTCTGGTTTTCCTATAAACGCCCCGTGTATTCAAAGATTTTAAAATGATATGCATATCGAAACATTCCCCGGGAGGAGTATACTCTAAATATGAAATTTGGTTGAGATCTATCCGGCCGTTACGACGTGATGGTGGAAAAACCATTCTGGTTTTCCTATAAACCCCCGTCTATTCAAAGATTTTAAAATGATATGCATATCGAAACCTTCCCCGGGAGGAGTATACTCTAAATATGAAGTTTAGTTGAGATCTATCGAGCCGTTTCGACGTGATGGTGGAAAAACCATTCTGGTTTTCCTATAAACCCCCGTCTATTCAAAGATTTTAAAATGTTATGCATATCGAAACCTTCCCCGGGATGAGTATACTCTAAATATGAAATTTGGTTGAGATCTATCCAGCCGTTTCGACGTGATGGTGGAAAAACCATTCTGGTTTTCCTATAAACCCCCCGTGTATTCAAAGATTTTAAAATGATATGCATATCGAAACCTTCCCCGGGAGGAGTATACTCTAAATATGAAGTTTACTTGAGATCTATCGAGCCGTTTCGACGTGATGGCGGAAAAACCATTCTGGTTTTTTATAAACCCCCGTGTATTCAAAGATTTTAAAATGATATGCATATCGAAACCTTCCCCGGGATGAGTATACTCTAAATATGAAATTTGGTTGAGATCTATCCAACCGTTTCGACGTGATAGTGGAAAAACCATTCTGGTTTACCTATAAACCCCCGTGTATTCAAAGATTTTATAATGATATGCATATCGAAACCTTCCCCGGGAGGAGTATACTCTAAATATATTTGGTTGAGATCTATCCAGCCGTTTCGACGTGATGGTGGAAAAACCATTCTGGTTTTCCTGTAAACCCAACGTGTTTTCAAAGAGTTTAAAATGATATGCACATCAAAACCTTCCCCGGGAGGAGTATACTCTAAATATGAAGTTTGGTTGAGATCTATCCAGCCGTTTCGACGTGATGGTGGAAAAACCATTCTGGTTTTCCTATAAACACCCCGTGTATTCAAAGATTTTAAAATGATATGCATATCGAAACCTTCCCCGGGATGAGTATACTCTAAATATGAAGATTGGTTGAGATCTATCCAGCCGTTTCGACGTGATGGTGGAAAAACCATTCTGGTTTTCCTATAAACCCCCCGTGTATTCAAAGATTTTAAAATGACATGCATATCGAAACCTTCCCCGGGAGGAGTATACTGTATATATGAAATTTGGTTGAGATCTATCGAGTCGTTTCGACGTGATGGTGGAAAAACCATTCTGGTTTTCCTATAAACCCCCGTGTATTCAAAGATTTTAAAATGATATGCATATCGAAACCTTCCCCGGGAGGAGTATACTCTAAATATATTTGGTTGAGATCTATCCAGCCGTTTCGACGTGATGGTGGAAAAACCATTCTGGTTTTCCTATAAACCCAACGTGTATTCAAAGAATTTAAAATGATATGCACATCAAAACCTTCCCCGGGAGGAGTATACTCTAAATATGAAGTTTGGTTGAGATCTATCCAGCCGTTTCGACGTGATGGTGGAAAAACCATTCTGGTTTTCCTATAAACCCCCGTCTATTCAAAGATTTTAAAATGTTATGCATATCGAAACCTTCCCCGGGATGAGTATACTCTAAATATGAAATTTGGTTGAGATCTATCCAGCCGTTTTTACGTGATGGTGGAAAAACCATTCTGGTTTACCTATAAACCCCCCATGTATTCAAAGATTTTAAAATGATATGCATATCGAAGCCTTCCCCGGGATGAGTATACTCTAAATATGAAGTTTGGTTGAGATCTATCCAGCCGTTTCGACGTGATGGTGGAAAAACCATTCTGGTTTTCCTAGAAACCCCCCGTGTATTCAAAGATTTTAAAATGACATGCATATCGAAACCTTCCCCGGGATGAGTATACTGTATATATGAAATTTGGTTGAGATCTATCGAGCCGTTTCGACGTGATGGTGGAAAAACCATTCTGGTTTTCCTATAAACCCCCGTGTATTCAAAGATTTTAAAATGATATGCATATCGAAACCTTCCCCGGGATGAGTATACTCTAAATATGAAGTTTGGTTGAGATCTATCCAGCCGTTTCGACGTGATGGTGGAAGAACCATTTTGGTTTTCCTATAAACCCAACGTGTTTTCAAAGAGTTTAAAATGATATGCACATCAAAACCTTCCCCGGGAGGAGTATACTCTAAATATGAAGTTTGGTTGAGATCTATCCAGCCGTTTCGACGTGCTGGTGGAAAAACCATTCTGGTTTTCCTATAAACCCCCCGTGTATTCAAAGATGTTAAAATGATATGCATATCGAAACTTTCCCCGGGATGAGTATACTCTAAATATGAAATACGGTTGAGATCTATCCAGCCGTTTCGATGTGATGGTGGAAAAACCATTCTGCTTTTCCTATAAACACCCCGTGTATTCAAAGATTTTAAAATGATATGCATATCGAAAACTTCACCGGGATGAGTATACTCTAAATATGAAATTTGTTTGATATCTATCCAGCCGTTTCGAGGCGATGGTGGAAAAACCATTCTGGTTTTCCTATAAACGCCCCGTGTATTCAAAGATTTTAATATGATATGCATATCGAAACCTTCCCTGGGAGGAGTATACTCTAAATATGAAATTTGGTTGAGATCTATCCGGCCGTTACGACGTGATGGTGGAAAAACCATTCTGGTTTTCCTATAAACCCCCGCCTATTCAAAGATTTTAAAATGATATGCATATCGAAACCTTCCCCGGGAGGAGTATACTCTAAATATGAAGTTTAGTTGAGATCTATCGAGCCGTTTCGACGTGATGGTGGAAAAACCATTCTGGTTTTCCTATAAACCCCCGTCTATTCAAAGATTTTAAAATGTTATACATATCGAAACCTTCCCCGGGATGAGTATACTCTAAATATGAAATTTGGTTGAGATCTATCCAGCCGATTCGACGTGATGGTGGAAAAACCATTCTGGTTTTCCTATAAACCCCCCGTGTATTCTAAGATTTTAAAATGATATGCATATCGAAACCTTCCCCGGGAGGAGTATACTCTAAATATGAAGTTTACCTGAGATCTATCGAGCCGTTTCGACGTGATGGCGGAAAAACCATTCTGGTTTTTATAAACCCCGTGTATTCAAAGATTTTAAAATGATATGCATATCGAAACCTTCCCCGGGATGAGTATACTCTAAATATGAAATTTGGTTGAGATCTGTCCAAACGTTTCGACGTGATAGTGGAAAAACCATTCTGGTTTTCCTATAAACCCCCCGTGTATTCAAAGATTTTAAAGTGATATGCATATCAAAACCTTCCCCGGGAGGAATATACTCTAAATATGAAGTTTGGTTGAGATCTATCCAGCCGTTTCGACGTGATGGTGGAAAAAACATTGTGGTTTTCCTATAAACCCCCGTCTATTCAAAGATTTTAAAATGATATGCACATCGAAACTTTCCCCGGGATGAGTATACTCTAAATATGAAATTTGGTTGAGATCTATCCAGCCGTTTCGACGTGATGGTGGAAAAACCAATCTGGTTTTCCTATTAACACCCCGTGTATTCAAAGTTTCTAAAATGACATGCATATCGAAACCTTCCCTGGGAGGAGTATACTCTATATATGAAGTTTGGTTGAGATCTATCCAGCCGTGTCTACGTGATGGTCGAAAAACCATTCTGGTTTTCCTATAAACCCCCCGTGTATTCAAAGATTTTGAAAGGATATGCATATCGAAACCTTCCCCGGGAGGAGTATACTCTAAATATGAAGTTTAGTTGAGACCTATCGAGCCGTTTCGACGTGCTGGTGGAAAAACCATTCTGGTTTTCCTATAAACCCCCCGTGTATTCAAAGATGTTAAAATGATATGCATATCGAAACTTTCCCCGGGATGAGTATACTCTAAATATGAAATACGGTTGAGATCTATCCAGCCGTTTCGATGTGATGGTTGAAAAACCATTCTGGTTTTCCTATAAACACCCCGTGTATTCAAAGATTTTAAAATGATATGCATATCGAAACCTTCCCCGGGATGAGTATACTCTAAATATGAAATTTGGTTGAGATCTATCCAGCCGTTTCGACGTGATGGTGGAAAAACCAATCTGGTTTTCCTATTAACACCCCGTGTATTCAAAGTTTCTAAAATGACATGCATATCGAAACCTTCCCTGGGAGGAGTATACTCTATATATGAAGTTTGGTTGAGATCTATCCAGCCGTGTCTACGTGATGGTCGAAAAACCATTCTGGTTTTCCTATAAACCCCCCGTGTATTCAAAGATTTTGAAAGGATATGCATATCGAAACCTTCCCCGGGAGGAGTATACTCTAAATATGAAGTTTAGTTGAGACCTATCGAGCCGTTTCGACGTGCTGGTGGAAAAACCATTCTGGTTTTCCTATAAACCCCCCGTGTATTCAAAGATGTTAAAATGATATGCATATCGAAACTTTCCCCGGGATGAGTATACTCTAAATATGAAATACGGTTGAGATCTATCCAGCCGTTTCGATGTGATGGTGGAAAAACCATTCTGGTTTTCATATAAACACCCCGTGTATTCAAAGATTTTAAAATGATATGCATATCGAAAACTTCCCCGGGATGAGTATACTCTAAATATGAAATTTGTTTGAGATCTATCCAGCCGTTTCGACGCGATGGTGGAAAAACCATTCTGGTTTTCCTATAAACGCCCCGTGTATTCAAAGATTTTAAAATGATATGCATATCGAAACCTTAGCCGGGAGGAGTATACTCTAAATATGAAATTTGGTTGAGATCTATCCGGCCGTTACGACGTGATGGTGGAAAAACCATTCTGGTTTTCCTATAAACCCCCGTCTATTCAAGGATTTTAAAATGATATGCATATCGAAACCTTCCCCGGGAGGAGTATACTCTAAATATGCAGTTTAGATGAGATCTATCGAGCCGTTTCGACGTGATGGTGGAAAAACCATTCTGATTTTCCTATAAACCCCCGTCTATTCAAAGATTTTAAAATGTTATGCATATCGAAACCTTCCCCGGGATGAGTATACTCTAAATATGAAATTTGGTTGAGATCTATCCAGCCGATTCGACGTGATGGTGGAAAAACCATTCTGGTTTTCCTATAAACCCCCCGTGTATTCTAAGATTTTAAAATGATATGCATATCGAAACCTTCCCCGGGAGGAGTATACTCTAAATATGAAGTTTACTTGAGATCTATCGAGCAGTTTCGACGTGTTGGCGGAAAAACCATTCTGGTTTTTTATAAACCCCCGTGTATTCCAGGATTTTAAAATGATATGCATATCGAAACCTTCCCCGGGATGAGTATACTCTAAATATGAAATTTGGTTGATATCTATCCAACCGTTTCGACGTGATAGTGGAAAAACCATTCTGGTTTTCCTATAAACCCCCCGTGTATTCAAAGATTTTAAAGTGATATGCATATCAAAACCTTCCCCGGGAGGAGTATACTCTAAATATGAAGTTTGGTTGAGATCTATCCAGCCGTTTCGACGTGATGCTGGAAAAACCATTCTGGTTTTCCTATAAACCCCTGTCTATTCAAAGATTTTAAAATGATATGCATATCGAAACCTCTCCCGGGAGGGTATACTCTAAATGTGAAGTTTGGTTGAGATCTATCCAGCCGTTTCGACGTGATGGTCGAAAAACCATTCTGGTTTTCCTATAAACCCCCCGTGTATTCAAAGATTATAAAACGATATGCATATCGAAACCTTCCCCGGGATGAGTATACTCTAAATATGAAATTTGTTTGAGATCTATCCAGCCGATTCGACGTGATGGCGGAAAAACCATTCTGGTTTTCCTATAAACCCCCCGTGTATTCAATGATTATAAAATGATATGCATATCGAAACCTTCCCCGGGATGAGTATACTCTAAATATGAAATTTGGTTGAGATCTATCCAGCCGTTTCGACGTGATGGTGGAAAAACCAATCTGGTTTTCCTATAAACACCCCGTGTATTCAAAGTTTCTAAAATGACATGCATATCGAAACCTTCCCTGGCAGGAGTATACTCTATATATGAAGTTTGGTTGAGATCTATCCAGCCGTGTCTACGTGATGGTCGAAAAACCATTCTGGTTTTCCTATAAACCCCCCGTGTATTCAAAGATTTTGAAAGGATATGCATATCGAAACCTTCCCCGGGAGGAGTATACTCTAAATATGAAGTTTAGTTGAGACCTATCGAGCCGTTTCGACGTGCTGGTGGAAAAACCATTCTGGTTTTCCTATAAACCCCCCGTGTATTCAAAGATGTTAAAATGATATGCATATCGAAACTTTCCCCGGGATGAGTATACTCTAAATATGAAATACGGTTGAGATCTATCCAGCCGTTTCGATGTGATGGTGGAAAAACCATTCTGGTTTTCCTATAAACACCCCGTGTATTCAAAGATTTTAAAATGATATGCATATCGAAAACTTCCCCGGGATGAGTATACTCTAAATATGAAATTTGTTTGAGATCTATCCAGCCGTTTCGACGCGATGGTGGAAAAACCATTCTGGTTTTCCTATAAACGCCCCGTGTATTCAAAGATTTTAAAATGATATGCATATCGAAACCTTCCCCGGGAGGAGTATACTCTAAATATGAAATTTGGTTGAGATCTATCCGGCCGTTACGACGTGATGGTGGAAAAACCATTCTGGTTTTCCTATAAACCCCCGTCTATTCAAGGATTTTAAAATGATATGCATATCGAAACCTTCCCCGGGAGGAGTATACTCTAAATATGCAGTTTAGTTGAGATCTATCGAGCCGTTTCGACGTGATGGTGGAAAAACCATTCTGATTTTCCTATAAACCCCCGTCTATTCAAAGATTTTAAAATGTTATGCATATCGAAACCTTCCCCGGGATGAGTATACTCTAAATATGAAATTTGGTTGAGATCTATCCAGCCGATTTGACGTGATGGTGGAAAAACCATTCTGGTTTTCCTATAAACCCCCCGTGTATTCTAAGATTTTAAAATGATATGCATATCGAAACCTTCCCCGGGAGGAGTATACTCTAAATATGAAGTTTACTTGAGATCTATCGAGCAGTTTCGACGTGTTGGCGGAAAAACCATTCTGGTTTTTTATAAACCCCCGTGTATTCCAGGATTTTAAAATGATATGCATATCGAAACCTTCCCCGGGATGAGTATACTCTAAATATGAAATTTGGTTGAGATCTATCCAACCGTTTCGACGTGATAGTGGAAAAACCATTCTGGTTTTCCTATAAACCCCCCGTGTATTCAAAGATTTTAAAGTGATATGCATATCAAAACCTTCCCCGGGAGGAGTATACTCTAAATATGAAGTTTGGTTGAGATCTATCCAGCCGTTTCGACGTGATGGTGGAAAAACCATTCTGGTTTTCCTATAAACCCCTGTCTATTCAAAGATTTTAAAATGATATGCATATCGAAACCTCTCCCGGGAGGGTATACTCTAAATGTGAAGTTTGGTTGAGATCTATCCAGCCGTTTCGACGTGATGGTCGAAAAACCATTCCGGTTTTCCTGTAAACCCCCCGTGTATTCAAAGATTATAAAACGATATGCATATCGAAACCTTCCCCGGGATGAGTATACTCTAAATATGAAATTTGTTTGAGATCTATCCAGCCGTTTCGACGTGATGGTGGTAAAACCATTGTGGTTTTCCTATAAACCCCCGTCTATTCAAATATTTTAAAATGATATGCATATCGAAACTATCCCCGGGATGAGTATACTCTAAATATGAAAATTGGTTGAGATCTATCCAGCCGTTTCGACGTGATGGTGGAAAAATCATTCTGGTTTTCCTATAAACCCCCCGTGTATTCAAAGATTTTAAAATGATATGCATATCGAAACCTTCCCCGGGAGGAGTATACTCTAAATACGAAGTTTGGTTGAGATCTATCCAGCCGTTTCGACGTGATGGTGGAAAAACCATTCCTGTTTTCCTATAAACCCCCGTGTATTCAAAGATTTCAATATGATATGCATATCGAAACCTTCCCCGGGATGAGTATACTCTAAATATGAAATTTGGTTGAGATCTATCCAGCCGTTTCGACGTGATGGTGGAAAAACCAATCTGGTTTTCCTATAAACACCCCGTGTATTCAAAGTTTCTAAAATGACATGCATATCGAAACCTTCCCTGGGAGGACTATACTCTATATATGAAGTTTGGTTGAGATCTATCCAGCCGTGTCTACGTGATGGTCGAAAAACCATTCTGGTTTTCCTATAAACCCCCCGTGTATTCAAAGATTTTGAAAGGATATGCATATCGAAACCTTCCCCGGGAGGAGTATACTCTAAATATGAAGTTTAGTTGAAAGGTATCGAGCCGTTTCGACGTGCCGGTGGAAAAACCATTCTGGTTTTCCTATAAACCCCCCGTGTATTCAAAGATTTTAAAATGATATGCATATCAAAACTTTCCCCGGGATGAGTATACTCTAAATATGAAATACGGTTGAGATCTATCCAGCCGTTTCGATGTGATGGTGGAAAAACCATTCTGGTTTTCATATAAACACCCCGTGTATTCAAAGATTTTAAAATGATATGCATATCGAAAACTTCCCCGGGATGAGTATACTCTAAATATGAAATTTGTTTGAGATCTATCCAGCCGTTTCGACGCGATGGTGGAAAAACCATTCTGGTTTTCCTATAAACGCCCCGTGTATTCAAAGATTTTAAAATGATATGCATATCGAAATATTCCCCGGGAGGAGTATACTCTAAATATGAAATTTGGTTGAGATCTATCCGGCCGTTACGACGTGATGGTGGAAAAACCATTCTGGTTTTCCTATAAACCCCCGTCTATTCAAAGATTTTAAAATGATATGCATATCGAAACCTTCCGCGGGAGGAGTATACTCTAAATATGAAGTTTAGTTGAGATCTATCGAGCCGTTTCGACGTGATGGTGGAAAAACCATTCTGGTTTTCCTATAAACCCCCGTCTATTCAAAGATTTTAAAATGTTATGCATATCGAAACCTTCCCCGGGATGAGTATACTCTAAATATGAAATTTGGTTGAGATCTATCCAGCCGTTTCGACGTGATGGTGGAAAAACCATTCTGGTTTTCCTATAAACCCCCCGTGTATTCAAATATTTTAAAATGATATGCATATCGAAACCTTCCCCGGGATGAGTATACTCTAGATATGAAATTTGGTTGAGATCTATCCAACCGTTTCGACGTGATAGTGGAAAAACCATTCTGGTTTTCCTATAAACCACCGTGTATTCAAAGATTTTATAATGATATGCATATCGAAACCTTCCCCGGGAGGAGTATACTCTAAATATATTTGGTTGAGATCTATCCAGCCGTTTCGACGTGATGGTTGAAAAACCATTCTGGTTTTCCTGTAAACCCAACGTGTTTTCAAAGAGTTTAAAATGATATGCACATCAAAACCTTCCCCGGGAGGAGTATACTCTAAATATGAAGTTTGGTTGAGATCTATCCAGCCGTTTCGACGTGATGGTGGAAAAACCATTCTGGTTTTCCTATAAACACCCCGCGTATTCAAAGATTTTAAAATGATATGCATATCGAAACCTTCCCCGGGATGAGTATACTCTAAATATGAAGATTGGTTGAGATCTATCCAGCCGTTTCGACGTGATGGTTGAAAAACCATTCTGGTTTTCCTATAAACCCCCCGTGTATTCAAAGATTTTAAACTGACATGCATATCGAAACCTTCCCCGGGATGAGTATACTGTATATATGAAATTTGGTTGAGATCTATCGAGCCGTTTCGACGTGATGGTGGAAAAACCATTCTGGTTTTCCTATAAACCCCCGTGTATTCAAAGATTTTAAAATGATATGCATATCGAAACCTTCCCCGGGAGGAGTATACTCTAAATATATTTGGTTGAGATCTATCCAGCCGTTTCGACGTGATGGTGGAAAAACCATTCTGGTTTTCCTATAAACCCAACGTGTTTTCAAAGAATTTAAAATGATATGCACATCAAAACCTTCCCCGGGAGGAGTATACTCTAAATATGAAGTTTGGTTGAGATCTATCCAGCCGTTTCGACGTGATGGTGGAAAAACCATTCTGGTTTTCCTATAAACCCCCGTCTATTCAAAGATTTTAAAATGTTATGCATATCAAAACCTTCCCCGGGATGAGTATACTCTAAATATGAAATTTGGTTGAGATCTATCCAGCAGTTTTGGACGTGATGGTGGAAAAACCATTCTGGTTTACCTATAAACCCCCCGTGTATTCAAAGATTTTAAAATGATATGCATATCGAAACCTTCCCAGGGATGAGTATACTCTAAATATGAAGTTTGGTTGAGATCTATCCAGCCGTTTCGACGTGATGGTGGAAGAACCATTTTGGTTTTCCTATAAACCCAACGTGTTTTCAAAGAGTTTAAAATGATATGCACATCAAAACCTTCCCCGGGAGGAGTATACTCTAAATATGAAGCTTGGTTGAGATCTATCCAGCCGTTTCGACGTGATGGTGGAAAAAACATTGTGGTTTTCCTATAAACCCCGTCTATTCAAAGATTTTAAAATGATATGCATATCGAAACTTTCCCCGGGATGAGTATACTCTAAATATGAAATTTGGTTGAGATCTATCCAGCCGTTTCGACGTGATGGTGGAAAAATCATTCTGGTTTTCCTATAGACCCCCCGTGTATTCAAAGATTTTAAAATGATATGCATATCGAAACCTTCCCCGGGAGGAGTATACTCTAAATACGAAGTTTGGTTGAGATCTATCCAGCCGATTCGACGTGATGGTGGAAAAACCATTCTGGTTTTCCTATAAACCCCCCGTGTATTCAATGATTTTAAAATGATATGCATATCGAAACCTTCCCCGGGATGAGTATACTCTAAATATGAAATTTGGTTGAGATCTATCCAGCCGTTTCGACGTGATGGTGGAAAAACCAATCTGGTTTTCCTATAAACACCCCGTGTATTCAAAGTTTCTAAAATGACATGCATATCGAAACCTTCCCTGGGAGGACTATACTCTATATATGAAGTTTGGTTGAGATCTATCCAGCCGTGTCTACGTGATGGTCGAAAAACCATTCTGGTTTTCCTATAAACCCCCCGTGTATTCAATGATTTTAAAATGATATGCATATCGAAACCTTCCCCGGGATGAGTATACTCTAAATATGAAATTTGGTTGAGATCTATCCAGCCGATTCGACGTGATGGTGGAAAAACCATTCTGGTTTTCCTATAAACCCCCCGTGTATTCAATGATTTTAAAATGATATGCATATCGAAACCTTCCCCGGGATGAGTATACTCTAAATATGAAATTTGGTTGAGATCTATCCAACCGTTTCGACGTGATAGTGGAAAAACCATTCTGGTTTTCCTATAAACCACCGTGTATTCAAAGATTTTATAATGATATGCATATCGAAACCTTCCCCGGGAGGAGTATACTCTAAATATATTTGGTTGAGATCTATCCAGCCGTTTCGACGTGATGGTTGAAAAACCATTCTGGTTTTCCTGTAAACCCAACGTGTTTTCAAAGAGTTTAAAATGATATGCACATCAAAACCTTCCCCGGGAGGAGTATACTCTAAATATGAAGTTTGGTTGAGATCTATCCAGCCGTTTCGACGTGATGGTGGAAAAACCATTCTGGTTTTCCTATAAACACCCCGCGTATTCAAAGATTTTAAAATGATATGCATATCGAAACCTTCCCCGGGATGAGTATACTCTAAATATGAAGATTGGTTGAGATCTATCCAGCCGTTTCGACGTGATGGTGGAAAAACCATTCTGGTTTTCCTATAAACCCCCCGTGTATTCAAAGATTTTAAACTGACATGCATATCGAAACCTTCCCCGGGATGAGTATACTGTATATATGAAATTTGGTTGAGATCTATCGAGCCGTTTCGACGTGATGGTGGAAAAACCATTCTGGTTTTCCTATAAACCCCCGTGTATTCAAAGATTTTAAAATGATATGCATATCGAAACCTTCCCCGGGAGGAGTATACTCTAAATATATTTGGTTGAGATCTATCCAGCCGTTTCGACGTGATGGTGGAAAAACCATTCTGGTTTTCCTATAAACCCAACGTGTTTTCAAAGAATTTAAAATGATATGCACATCAAAACCTTCCCCGGGAGGAGTATACTCTAAATATGAAGTTTGGTTGAGATCTATCCAGCCGTTTCGACGTGATGGTGGAAAAACCATTCTGGTTTTCCTATAAACCCCCGTCTATTCAATGATTTTAAAATGTTATGCATATCAAAACCTTCCCCGGGATGAGTATACTCTAAATATGAAATTTGGTTGAGATCTATCCAGCAGTTTTGGACGTGATGGTGGAAAAACCATTCTGGTTTACCTATAAACCCCCCGTGTATTCAAAGATTTTAAAATGATATGCATATCGAAACCTTCCCAGGGGTGAGTATACTCTAAATATGAAGTTTGGTTGAGATCTATCCAGCCGTTTCGACGTGATGGTGGAAGAACCATTTTGGTTTTCCTATAAACCCAACGTGTTTTCAAAGAGTTTAAAATGATATGCACATCAAAACCTTCCCCGGGAGGAGTATACTCTAAATATGAAGTTTGGTTGAGATCTATCCAGCCGTTTCGACGTGATGGTGGAAAAAACATTGTGGTTTTCCTATAAACCCCGTCTATTCAAAGATTTTAAAATGATATGCATATCGAAACTTTCCCCGGGATGAGTATACTCTAAATATGAAATTTGGTTGAGATCTATCCAGCCGTTTCGACGTGATGGTGGAAAAATCATTCTGGTTTTCCTATAGACCCCCCGTGTATTCAAAGATTTTAAAATGATATGCATATCGAAACCTTCCCCGGGAGGAGTATACTCTAAATACGAAGTTTGGTTGAGATCTATCCAGCCGATTCGACGTGATGGTGGAAAAACCATTCTGGTTTTCCTATAAACCCCCCGTGTATTCAATGATTTTAAAATGATATGCATATCGAAACCTTCCCCGGGATGAGTATACTCTAAATATGAAATTTGGTTGAGATCTATCCAGCCGTTTCGACGTGATGGTGGAAAAACCAATCTGGTTTTCCTATAAACACCCCGTGTATTCAAAGTTTCTAAAATGACATGCATATCGAAACCTTCCCTGGGAGGACTATACTCTATATATGAAGTTTGGTTGAGATCTATCCAGCCGTGTCTACGTGATGGTCGAAAAACCATTCTGGTTTTCCTATAAACCCCCCGTGTATTCAAAGATTTTGAAAGGATATGCATATTGAAACCTTCCCCGGGAGGAGTATACTCTAAATATGAAGTTTAGTTGAGACCTATCGAGCCGTTTCGACGTGCTGGTGGAAAAACCATTCTGGTTTTCCTATAAACCCCCCGTGTATTCAAAGATTTTAAAATGATATGCATATCGAAACCTTCCCCGGGAGGAGTATACTCTAAATATATTTGGTTGAGATCTATCCAGCCGTTTCGACGTGATGGTGGAAAAACCATTCTGGTTTTCCTATAAACCCAACGTGTTTTCAAAGAATTAAAATGATATGCACATCAAAACCTTCCCCGGGAGGAGTATACTCTAAATATGAAGTTTGGTTGAGATCTATCCAGCCGTTTCGACGTGATGGTGGAAAAACCATTCTGGTTTTCCTATAAACCCCCGTCTATTCAAAGATTTTAAAATGTTATGCATATCGATACCTTCCCCGGGATGAGTATACTCTAAATATGAAATTTGGTTGAGATCTATCCAGCAGTTTTGGACGTGATGGTGGAAAAACCATTCTGGTTTACCTATAAACCCCCCGTGTATTCAAAGATTTTAAAATGATATGCATATCGAAGCCTTCCCCGGGATGAGTATACTCTAAATATGAAGTTTGGTTGAGATCTATCCAGCCGTTTCGACGTGATGGTGGAAAAACCATTCTGGTTTTCCTAGAAACCCCCCGTGTATTCAAAGATTTTAAAATGACATGCATATCGAAACCTTCCCCGGGATGAGTATACTGTATATATGAAATTTGGTTGAGATCTATCGAGCCGTTTCGACGTGATGGTGGAAAAACCATTCTGGTTTTCCTGTAAACCCCCCGTGTATTCAAAGATTATAAAACGATATGCATATCGAAACCTTCCCCGGGATGAGTATACTCTAAATATGAAATTTGTTTGAGATCTATCCAGCCGTTTCGACGTGATGGTGGTAAAACCATTGTGGTTTTCCTATAAACCCCCGTCTATTCAAAGATTTTAAAATGATATGCATATCGAAACTTTCCCCGGGATGAGTATACTCTAAATATGAAAATTGGTTGAGATCTATCCAGCCGTTTCGACGTGATGGTGGAAAAATCATTCTGGTTTTCCTATAAACCCCCCGTGTATTCAAAGATTTTGAAATGATATGCATATCGAAACCTTCCCCGGGAGGAGTATACTCTAAATACGAAGTTTGGTTGAGATCTATCCAGCCGTTTCGACGTGATGGTGGAAAAACCATTCTTGTTTTCCTATAAACCCCCGTGTATTCAAAGATTTCAATATGATATGCATATCGAAACCTTCCCCGGGATGAGTATACTCTAAATATGAAATTAGGTTGAGATCTATCCAGCCGTTTCGACGTGATGGTGGAAAAACCAATCTGGTTTTCCTATAAACACCCCGTGTATTCAAAGTTTCTAAAATGACATGCATATCGAAACCTTCCCTGGGAGGACTATACTCTATATATGAAGTTTGGTTGAGATCTATCCAGCCGTGTCTACGTGATGGTCGAAAAACCATTCTGGTTTTCCTATAAACCCCCGTGTATTCAAAGATTTTGAAAGGATATGCATATCGAAACCTTCCCCGGGAGGAGTATACTCTAAATATGAAGTTTAGTTGAAAGGTATCGAGCCGTTTCGACGTGCTGGTGGAAAAACCATTCTGGTTTTCCTATAAACCCCCCGTGTATTCAAAGATTTTAAAATGATATGCATATCAAAACTTTCCCCGGGATGAGTATACTCTAAATATGAAATACGGTTGAGATCTATCCAGCCGTTTCGATGTGATGGTGGAAAAACCATTCTGGTTTTCATATAAACACCCCGTGTATTCAAAGATTTTAAAATGATATGCATATCGAAAACTTCCCCGGGATGAGTATACTCTAAATATGAAATTTGTTTGAGATCTATCCAGCCGTTTCGACGCGATGGTGGAAAAACCATTCTGGTTTTCCTATAAACGCCCCGTGTATTCAAATATTTTAAAATGATATGCATATCGAAACATTCCCCGGGAGGAGTATACTCTAAATATGAAATTTGGTTGAGATCTATCCGGCCGTTACGACGTGATGGTGGAAAAACCATTCTGGTTTTCCTATAAACCCCCGTCTATTCAAAGATTTTAAAATGATATGCATATCGAAACCTTCCGCGGGATGAGTATACTCTAAATATGAAATTTGGTTGAGATCTATCCAGCCGTTTCGACGTGATGGTGGAAAAACCATTCTGGTTTTCCTATAAACCCCCCGTGTATTCAAATATTTTAAAATGATATGCATATCGAAACCTTCCCCGGGATGAGTATACTCTAAATATGAAATTTGGTTGAGATCTATCCAACCGTTTCGACGTGATAGTGGAAAAACCATTCTGATTTTCCTATAAACCACCGTGTATTCAAAGATTTTATAATGATATGCATATCGAAACCTTCCCCGGGAGGAGTATACTCTAAATATATTTGGTTGAGATCTATCCAGCCGTTTCGACGTGATGGTTGAAAAACCATTCTGGTTTTCCTGTAAACCCAACGTGTTTTCAAAGAGTTTAAAATGATATGCACATCAAAACCTTCCGCGGGAGGAGTATACTCTAAATATGAAGTTTGGTTGAGATCTATCCAGCCGTTTCGACGTGATGGTGGAAAAACCATTCTGGTTTTCCTATAAACACCCCGTCTATTCAAAGATTTTAAAGTGATATGCATATCGAAACCTTCCTCGGGAGGAGTATACTCTAAATACGAAATTTGGTTGAGATCTATCCAGCCGATTCGACGTGATGGTGGAAAAACCATTCTGGTTTTCCTATAAACCCCCGTGTATTCAATGATTTTAAAATGATATGCATATCGAAACCTTCCCCGGGATGAGTATACTCTAAATATGAAATTTGGTTGAGATCTATCCAGCCGTTTCGACGTGATGGTGGAAAAACCAATCTGGTTTTCCTATAAACACCCCGTGTATTCAAAGTTTCTAAAATGACATGCATATCGAAACCTTCCCTGGGAGGACTATACTCTATATATGAAGTTTGGTTGAGATCTATCCAGCCGTGTCTACGTGATGGTCGAAAAACCATTCTGGTTTTCCTATAAACCCCCCGTGTATTCAAAGATTTTGAAAGGATATGCATATTGAAACCTTTCCCGGGAGGAGTATACTCTAAATATGAAGTTTAGTTGAGACCTATCGAGCCGTTTCGACGTGCTGGTGGAAAAACCATTCTGGTTTTCCTATAAACCCCCCGTGTATTCAAAGATTTTAAAATGATATGCATATCGAAACCTTCCCCGGGAGGAGTATACTCTAAATATATTTGGTTGAGATCTATCCAGCCGTTTCGACGTGATGGTGGAAAAACCATTCTGGTATTCCTATAAACCCAACGTGTTTTCAAAGAATTAAAATGATATGCACATCAAAACCTTCCCCGGGATGAGTATACTCTAAATATGAAATTTGGTTGAGATCTATCCAGCAGTTTTGGACGTGATGGTGGAAAAACCATTCTGGTTTACCTATAAACCCCCCGTGTATTCAATGATTTTAAAATGATATGCATATCGAAACCTTCCCAGGGATGAGTATACTCTAAATATGAAGTTTGGTTGAGATCTATCCAGCCGTTTCGACGTGATGGTGGAAGAACCATTTTGGTTTTCCTATAAACCCAACGTGTTTTCAAAGAGTTTAAAATGATATGCACATCAAAACCTTCCCCGGGAGGAGTATACTCTAAATATGAAGTTTGGTTGAGATCTATCCAGCCGTTTCGACGTGATGGTGGAAAAACCATTGTGGTTTTCCTATAAACCCCGTCTATTCAAAGATTTTAAAATGATATGCATATCGAAACTTTCCCCGGGATGAGTATACTCCAAATATGAAATTTGGTTGAGATCTATCCAGCCGTTTCGACGTGATGGTGGAAAAATCATTCTGGTTTTCCTATAGACCCCCGTGTATTCAAAGATTTTAAAATGATATGCATATCGAAACCTTCCCCGGGAGGAGTATACTCTAAATACGAAGTTTGGTTGAGATCTATCCAGCCGATTCGACGTGATGGTGGAAAAACCATTCTGGTTTTCCTATAAACCCCCGTGTATTCAATGATTTTAAAATGATATGCATATCGAAACCTTCCCCGGGATGAGTATACTCTAAATATGAAATTTGGTTGAGATCTAGCCAGCCGTTTCGACGTGATGGTGGAAAAACCAATCTGGTTTTCCTATAAACACCCCGTGTATTCAAAGTTTCTAAAATGACATGCATATCGAAACCTTCCCTGGGAGGACTATACTCTATATATGAAGTTTGGTTGAGATCTATCCAGCCGTGTCTACGTGATGGTCGAAAAACCATTCTGGTTTTCCTATAAACCCCCCGTGTATTCAAAGATTTTGAAAGGATATGCATATTGAAACCTTCCCCGGGAGGAGTATACTCTAAATATGAAGTTTAGTTGAGACCTATCGAGCCGTTTCGACGTGCTGGTGGAAAAACCATTCTGGTTTTCCTATAAACCCCCCGTGTATTCAAAGATTTTAAAATGATATGCATATCGAAACCTTCCCCGGGAGGAGTATACTCTAAATATATTTGGTTGAGATCTATCCAGCCGTTTCGACGTGATGGTGGAAAAACCATTCTGGTTTTCCTATAAACCCAACGTGTTTTCAAAGAATTAAAATGATATGCACATCAAAACCTTCCCCGGGAGGAGTATACTCTAAATATGAAGTGTGGTTGAGATCTATCCAGCCGTTTCGACGTGATGGTGGAAAAACCATTCTGGTTTTCCTATAAACCCCCGTCTATTCAAAGATTTTAAAATGTTATGCATATCGATACCTTCCCCGGGATGAGTATACTCTAAATATGAAATTTGGTTGAGATCTATCCAGCAGTTTTGGACGTGATGGTGGAAAAACCATTCTGGTTTACCTATAAACCCCCCGTGTATTCAAAGACTTTAAAATGATATGCATATCGAAGCCTTCCCCGGGATGAGTATACTCTATATATGAAGTTTGGTTGAGATCTATCCAGCCGTTTCGACGTGATGGTGGAAAAACCATTCTGGTTTTCCTAGAAACCCCCCGTGTATTCAAAGATTTTAAAATGACATGCATATCGAAACCTTCCCCGGGATGAGTATACTGTATATATGAAATTTGGTTGAGATCTATCGAGCCGTTTCGACGTGATGGTGGAAAAACCATTCTGGTTTTCCTATAAACCCCCGTGTATTCAAAGATTTTAAAATGATATGCATATCGAAACCTTCCCCGGGATGAGTATACTCTAAATATGAAGTTTGGTTGAGATCTATCCAGCCGTTTCGACGTGATGGTGGAAGAACCATTTTGGTTTTCCTATAAACCCAACGTGTTTTCAAAGAGTTTAAAATGATATGCACATCAAAACCTTCCCCGGGAGGACTATACTCTAAATATGAAGTTTGGTTGAGATCTATCCAGCCGTTTCGACGTGATGGTGGAAAAACCATTCTGGTTTTCCTATAAACACCCCGCGTATTCAAAGATTTTAAAATGATATGCATATCGAAACCTTCCCCGGGATGAGTATACTCTAAATATGAAGATTGGTTGAGATCTATCCAGCCGTTTCGACGTGATGGTGGAAAAACCATTCTGGTTTTCCTATAAACCCCCCGTGTATTCAAAGATTTTAAACTGACATGCATATCGAAACCTTCCCCGGGATGAGTATACTGTATATATGAAATTTGGTTGAGATCTATCGAGCCGTTTCGACGTGATGGTGGAAAAACCATTCTGGTTTTCCTATAAACCCCCGTGTATTCAAAGATTTTAAAATGATATGCATATCGAAACCTTCCCCGGGAGGAGTATACTCTAAATATATTTGGTTGAGATCTATCCAGCCGTTTCGACGTGATGGTGGAAAAACCATTCTGGTTTTCCTATAAACCCAACGTGTTTTCAAAGAATTTAAAATGATATGCACATCAAAACCTTCCCCGGGAGGAGTATACTCTAAATATGAAGTTTGGTTGAGATCTATCCAGCCGTTTCGACGTGATGGTGGAAAAACCATTCTGGTTTTCCTATAAACCCCCGTCTATTCAAAGATTTTAAAATGTTATGCATATCAAAACCTTCCCCGGGATGAGTATACTCTAAATATGAAATTTGGTTGAGATCTATCCAGCAGTTTTGGACGTGATGGTGGAAAAACCATTCTGGTTTACCTATAAACCCCCCGTGTATTCAAAGATTTTAAAATGATATGCATATCGAAACCTTCCCAGGGATGAGTATACTCTAAATATGAAGTTTGGTTGAGATCTATCCAGCCGTTTCGACGTGATGGTGGAAGAACCATTTTGGTTTTCCTATAAACCCAACGTGTTTTCAAAGAGTTTAAAATGATATGCACATCAAAACCTTCCCCGGGAGGAGTATACTCTAAATATGAAGTTTGGTTGAGATCTATCCAGCCGTTTCGACGTGATGGTGGAAAAAACATTGTGGTTTTCCTATAAACCCCGTCTATTCAAAGATTTTAAAATGATATGCATATCGAAACTTTCCCCGGGATGAGTATACTCTAAATATGAAATTTGGTTGAGATCTATCCAGCCGTTTCGACGTGATGGTGGAAAAATCATTCTGGTTTTCCTATAGACCCCCCGTGTATTCAAAGATTTTAAAATGATATGCATATCGAAACCTTCCCCGGGAGGAGTATACTCTAAATACGAAGTTTGGTTGAGATCTATCCAGCCGATTCGACGTGATGGTGGAAAAACCATTCTGGTTTTCCTATAAACCCCCCGTGTATTCAATGATTTTAAAATGATATGCATATCGAAACCTTCCCCGGGATGAGTATACTCTAAATATGAAATTTGGTTGAGATCTATCCAGCCGTTTCGACGTGATGGTGGAAAAACCAATCTGGTTTTCCTATAAACACCCCGTGTATTCAAAGTTTCTAAAATGACATGCATATCGAAACCTTCCCTGGGAGGACTATACTCTATATATGAAGTTTGGTTGAGATCTATCCAGCCGTGTCTACGTGATGGTCGAAAAACCATTCTGGTTTTCCTATAAACCCCCCGTGTATTCAATGATTTTAAAATGATATGCATATCGAAACCTTCCCCGGGATGAGTATACTCTAAATATGAAATTTGGTTGAGATCTATCCAGCCGATTCGACGTGATGGTGGAAAAACCATTCTGGTTTTCCTATAAACCCCCCGTGTATTCAATGATTTTAAAATGATATGCATATCGAAACCTTCCCCGGGATGAGTATACTCTAAATATGAAATTTGGTTGAGATCTATCCAACCGTTTCGACGTGATAGTGGAAAAACCATTCTGGTTTTCCTATAAACCACCGTGTATTCAAAGATTTTATAATGATATGCATATCGAAACCTTCCCCGGGAGGAGTATACTCTAAATATATTTGGTTGAGATCTATCCAGCCGTTTCGACGTGATGGTTGAAAAACCATTCTGGTTTTCCTGTAAACCCAACGTGTTTTCAAAGAGTTTAAAATGATATGCACATCAAAACCTTCCCCGGGAGGAGTATACTCTAAATATGAAGTTTGGTTGAGATCTATCCAGCCGTTTCGACGTGATGGTGGAAAAACCATTCTGGTTTTCCTATAAACACCCCGCGTATTCAAAGATTTTAAAATGATATGCATATCGAAACCTTCCCCGGGATGAGTATACTCTAAATATGAAGATTGGTTGAGATCTATCCAGCCGTTTCGACGTGATGGTGGAAAAACCATTCTGGTTTTCCTATAAACCCCCCGTGTATTCAAAGATTTTAAACTGACATGCATATCGAAACCTTCCCCGGGATGAGTATACTGTATATATGAAATTTGGTTGAGATCTATCGAGCCGTTTCGACGTGATGGTGGAAAAACCATTCTGGTTTTCCTATAAACCCCCGTGTATTCAAAGATTTTAAAATGATATGCATATCGAAACCTTCCCCGGGAGGAGTATACTCTAAATATATTTGGTTGAGATCTATCCAGCCGTTTCGACGTGATGGTGGAAAAACCATTCTGGTTTTCCTATAAACCCAACGTGTTTTCAAAGAATTTAAAATGATATGCACATCAAAACCTTCCCCGGGAGGAGTATACTCTAAATATGAAGTTTGGTTGAGATCTATCCAGCCGTTTCGACGTGATGGTGGAAAAACCATTCTGGTTTTCCTATAAACCCCCGTCTATTCAAAGATTTTAAAATGTTATGCATATCAAAACCTTCCCCGGGATGAGTATACTCTAAATATGAAATTTGGTTGAGATCTATCCAGCAGTTTTGGACGTGATGGTGGAAAAACCATTCTGGTTTACCTATAAACCCCCCGTGTATTCAAAGATTTTAAAATGATATGCATATCGAAACCTTCCCAGGGGTGAGTATACTCTAAATATGAAGTTTGGTTGAGATCTATCCAGCCGTTTCGACGTGATGGTGGAAGAACCATTTTGGTTTTCCTATAAACCCAACGTGTTTTCAAAGAGTTTAAAATGATATGCACATCAAAACCTTCCCCGGGAGGAGTATACTCTAAATATGAAGTTTGGTTGAGATCTATCCAGCCGTTTCGACGTGATGGTGGAAAAAACATTGTGGTTTTCCTATAAACCCCGTCTATTCAAAGATTTTAAAATGATATGCATATCGAAACTTTCCCCGGGATGAGTATACTCTAAATATGAAATTTGGTTGAGATCTATCCAGCCGTTTCGACGTGATGGTGGAAAAATCATTCTGGTTTTCCTATAGACCCCCCGTGTATTCAAAGATTTTAAAATGATATGCATATCGCAACCTTCCCCGGGAGGAGTATACTCTAAATACGAAGTTTGGTTGAGATCTATCCAGCCGATTCGACGTGATGGTGGAAAAACCATTCTGGTTTTCCTATAAACCCCCCGTGTATTCAATGATTTTAAAATGATATGCATATCGAAACCTTCCCCGGGATGAGTATACTCTAAATATGAAATTTGGTTGAGATCTATCCAGCCGTTTCGACGTGATGGTGGAAAAACCAATCTGGTTTTCCTATAAACACCCCGTGTATTCAAAGTTTCTAAAATGACATGCATATCGAAACCTTCCCTGGGAGGACTATACTCTATATATGAAGTTTGGTTGAGATCTATCCAGCCGTGTCTACGTGATGGTCGAAAAACCATTCTGGTTTTCCTATAAACCCCCCGTGTATTCAAAGATTTTGAAAGGATATGCATATTGAAACCTTCCCCGGGAGGAGTATACTCTAAATATGAAGTTTAGTTGAGACCTATCGAGCCGTTTCGACGTGCTGGTGGAAAAACCATTCTGGTTTTCCTATAAACCCCCCGTGTATTCAAAGATTTTAAAATGATATGCATATCGAAACCTTCCCCGGGAGGAGTATACTCTAAATATATTTGGTTGAGATCTATCCAGCCGTTTCGACGTGATGGTGGAAAAACCATTCTGGTTTTCCTATAAACCCAACGTGTTTTCAAAGAATTAAAATGATATGCACATCAAAACCTTCCCCGGGAGGAGTATACTCTAAATATGAAGTTTGGTTGAGATCTATCCAGCCGTTTCGACGTGATGGTGGAAAAACCATTCTGGTTTTCCTATAAACCCCCGTCTATTCAAAGATTTTAAAATGTTATGCATATCGATACCTTCCCCGGGATGAGTATACTCTAAATATGAAATTTGGTTGAGATCTATCCAGCAGTTTTGGACGTGATGGTGGAAAAACCATTCTGGTTTACCTATAAACCCCCCGTGTATTCATAGATTTTAAAATGATATGCATATCGAAGCCTTCCCCGGGATGAGTATACTCTAAATATGAAGTTTGGTTGAGATCTATCCAGCCGTTTCGACGTGATGGTGGAAAAACCATTCTGGTTTTCCTAGAAACCCCCCGTGTATTCAAAGATTTTAAAATGACATGCATATCGAAACCTTCCCCGGGATGAGTATACTGTATATATGAAATTTGGTTGAGATCTATCGAGCCGTTTCGACGTGATGGTGGAAAAACCATTCTGGTTTTCCTGTAAACCCCCCGTGTATTCAAAGATTATAAAACGATATGCATATCGAAACCTTCCCCGGGATGAGTATACTCTAAATATGAAATTTGTTTGAGATCTATCCAGCCGTTTCGACGTGATGGTGGTAAAACCATTGTGGTTTTCCTATAAACCCCCGTCTATTCAAAGATTTTAAAATGATATGCATATCGAAACTTTCCCCGGGATGAGTATACTCTAAATATGAAAATTGGTTGAGATCTATCCAGCCGTTTCGACGTGATGGTGGAAAAATCATTCTGGTTTTCCTATAAACCCCCCGTGTATTCAAAGATTTTAAAATGATATGCATATCGAAACCTTCCCCGGGAGGAGTATACTCTAAATACGAAGTTTGGTTGAGATCTATCCAGCCGTTTCGACGTGATGGTGGAAAAACCATTCTTGTTTTCCTATAAACCCCCGTGTATTCAAAGATTTCAATATGATATGCATATCGAAACCTTCCCCGGGATGAGTATACTCTAAATATGAAATTAGGTTGAGATCTATCCAGCCGTTTCGACGTGATGGTGGAAAAACCAATCTGGTTTTCCTATAAACACCCCGTGTATTCAAAGTTTCTAAAATGACATGCATATCGAAACCTTCCCTGGGAGGACTATACTCTATATATGAAGTTTGGTTGAGATCTATCCAGCCGTGTCTACGTGATGGTCGAAAAACCATTCTGGTTTTCCTATAAACCCCCCGTGTATTCAAAGATTTTGAAAGGATATGCATATCGAAACCTTCCCCGGGAGGAGTATACTCTAAATATGAAGTTTAGTTGAAAGGTATCGAGCCGTTTCGACGTGCTGGTGGAAAAACCATTCTGGTTTTCCTATAAACCCCCCGTGTATTCAAAGATTTTAAAATGATATGCATATCAAAACTTTCCCCGGGATGAGTATACTCTAAATATGAAATACGGTTGAGATCTATCCAGCCGTTTCGATGTGATGGTGGAAAAACCATTCTGGTTTTCATATAAACACCCCGTGTATTCAAAGATTTTAAAATGATATGCATATCGAAAACTTCCCCGGGATGAGTATACTCTAAATATGAAATTTGTTTGAGATCTATCCAGCCGTTTCGACGCGATGGTGGAAAAACCATTCTGGTTTTCCTATAAACGCCCCGTGTATTCAAATATTTTAAAATGATATGCATATCGAAACATTCCCCGGGAGGAGTATACTCTAAATATGAAATTTGGTTGAGATCTATCCGGCCGTTACGACGTGATGGTGGAAAAACCATTCTGGTTTTCCTATAAACCCCCGTCTATTCAAAGATTTTAAAATGATATGCATATCGAAACCTTCCGCGGGATGAGTATACTCTAAATATGAAATTTGGTTGAGATCTATCCAGCCGTTTCGACGTGATGGTGGAAAAACCATTCTGGTTTTCCTATAAACCCCCCGTGTATTCAAATATTTTAAAATGATATGCATATCGAAACCTTCCCCGGGATGAGTATACTCTAAATATGAAATTTGGTTGAGATCTATCCAACCGTTTCGACGTGATAGTGGAAAAACCATTCTGATTTTCCTATAAACCACCGTGTATTCAAAGATTTTATAATGATATGCATATCGAAACCTTCCCCGGGAGGAGTATACTCTAAATATATTTGGTTGAGATCTATCCAGCCGTTTCGACGTGATGGTTGAAAAACCATTCTGGTTTTCCTGTAAACCCAACGTGTTTTCAAAGAGTTTAAAATGATATGCACATCAAAACCTTCCGCGGGAGGAGTATACTCTAAATATGAAGTTTGGTTGAGATCTATCCAGCCGTTTCGACGTGATGGTGGAAAAACCATTCTGGTTTTCCTATAAACACCCCGTCTATTCAAAGATTTTAAAATGATATGCATATCGAAACCTTCCTCGGGAGGAGTATACTCTAAATACGAAGTTTGGTTGAGATCTATCCAGCCGATTCGACGTGATGGTGGAAAAACCATTCTGGTTTTCCTATAAACCCCCGTGTATTCAATGATTTTAAAATGATATGCATATCGAAACCTTCCCCGGGATGAGTATACTCTAAATATGAAATTTGGTTGAGATCTATCCAGCCGTTTCGACGTGATGGTGGAAAAACCAATCTGGTTTTCCTATAAACACCCCGTGTATTCAAAGTTTCTAAAATGACATGCATATCGAAACCTTCCCTGGGAGGACTATACTCTATATATGAAGTTTGGTTGAGATCTATCCAGCCGTGTCTACGTGATGGTCGAAAAACCATTCTGGTTTTCCTATAAACCCCCCGTGTATTCAAAGATTTTGAAAGGATATGCATATTGAAACCTTCCCCGGGAGGAGTATACTCTAAATATGAAGTTTAGTTGAGACCTATCGAGCCGTTTCGACGTGCTGGTGGAAAAACCATTCTGGTTTTCCTATAAACCCCCCGTGTATTCAAAGATTTTAAAATGATATGCATATCGAAACCTTCCCCGGGAGGAGTATACTCTAAATATATTTGGTTGAGATCTATCCAGCCGTTTCGACGTGATGGTGGAAAAACCATTCTGGAATTCCTATAAACCCAACGTGTTTTCAAAGAATTAAAATGATATGCACATCAAAACCTTCCCCGGGATGAGTATACTCTAAATATGAAATTTGGTTGAGATCTATCCAGCAGTTTTGGACGTGATGGTGGAAAAACCATTCTGGTTTACCTATAAACCCCCCGTGTATTCAATGATTTTAAAATGATATGCATATCGAAACCTTCCCAGGGATGAGTATACTCTAAATATGAAGTTTGGTTGAGATCTATCCAGCCGTTTCGACGTGATGGTGGAAGAACCATTTTGGTTTTCCTATAAACCCAACGTGTTTTCAAAGAGTTTAAAATGATATGCACATCAAAACCTTCCCCGGGAGGAGTATACTCTAAATATGAAGTTTGGTTGAGATCTATCCAGCCGTTTCGACGTGATGGTGGAAAAACCATTGTGGTTTTCCTATAAACCCCGTCTATTCAAAGATTTTAAAATGATATGCATATCGAAACTTTCCCCGGGATGAGTATACTCCAAATATGAAATTTGGTTGAGATCTATCCAGCCGTTTCGACGTGATGGTGGAAAAATCATTCTGGTTTTCCTATAGACCCCCGTGTATTCAAAGATTTTAAAATGATATGCATATCGAAACCTTCCCCGGGAGGAGTATACTCTAAATACGAAGTTTGGTTGAGATCTATCCAGCCGATTCGACGTGATGGTGGAAAAACCATTCTGGTTTTCCTATAAACCCCCGTGTATTCAATGATTTTAAAATGATATGCATATCGAAACCTTCCCCGGGATGAGTATACTCTAAATATGAAATTTGGTTGAGATCTAGCCAGCCGTTTCGACGTGATGGTGGAAAAACCAATCTGGTTTTCCTATAAACACCCCGTGTATTCAAAGTTTCTAAAATGACATGCATATCGAAACCTTCCCTGGGAGGACTATACTCTATATATGAAGTTTGGTTGAGATCTATCCAGCCGTGTCTACGTGATGGTCGAAAAACCATTCTGGTTTTCCTATAAACCCCCCGTGTATTCAAAGATTTTGAAAGGATATGCATATTGAAACCTTCCCCGGGAGGAGTATACTCTAAATATGAAGTTTAGTTGAGACCTATCGAGCCGTTTCGACGTGCTGGTGGAAAAACCATTCTGGTTTTCCTATAAACCCCCCGTGTATTCAAAGATTTTAAAATGATATGCATATCGAAACCTTCCCCGGGAGGAGTATACTCTAAATATATTTGGTTGAGATCTATCCAGCCGTTTCGACGTGATGGTGGAAAAACCATTCTGGTTTTCCTATAAACCCAACGTGTTTTCAAAGAATTAAAATGATATGCACATCAAAACCTTCCCCGGGAGGAGTATACTCTAAATATGAAGTGTGGTTGAGATCTATCCAGCCGTTTCGACGTGATGGTGGAAAAACCATTCTGGTTTTCCTATAAACCCCCGTCTATTCAAAGATTTTAAAATGTTATGCATATCGATACCTTCCCCGGGATGAGTATACTCTAAATATGAAATTTGGTTGAGATCTATCCAGCAGTTTTGGACGTGATGGTGGAAAAACCATTCTGGTTTACCTATAAACCCCCCGTGTATTCAAAGACTTTAAAATGATATGCATATCGAAGCCTTCCCCGGGATGAGTATACTCTATATATGAAGTTTGGTTGAGATCTATCCAGCCGTTTCGACGTGATGGTGGAAAAACCATTCTGGTTTTCCTAGAAACCCCCCGTGTATTCAAAGATTTTAAAATGACATGCATATCGAAACCTTCCCCGGGATGAGTATACTGTATATATGAAATTTGGTTGAGATCTATCGAGCCGTTTCGACGTGATGGTGGAAAAACCATTCTGGTTTTCCTATAAACCCCCGTGTATTCAAAGATTTTAAAATGATATGCATATCGAAACCTTCCCCGGGATGAGTATACTCTAAATATGAAGTTTGGTTGAGATCTATCCAGCCGTTTCGACGTGATGGTGGAAGAACCATTTTGGTTTTCCTATAAACCCAACGTGTTTTCAAAGAGTTTAAAATGATATGCACATCAAAACCTTCCCCGGGAGGACTATACTCTAAATATGAAGTTTGGTTGAGATCTATCCAGCCGTTTCGACGTGATGGTGGAAAAACCATTGTGGTTTTCCTATAAACCCCGTCTATTCAAAGATTTTAAAATGATATGCATATCGAAACTTTCCCTGGGATGAGTATACTCTAAATATGAAATTTGGTTGAGATCTATCCAGCCGTTTCGACGTGATGTTGGAAAAATCATTCTGGTTTTCCTATAAACCCCCCGTGTATTCAAAGATTTTAAAATGACATGCATATCGAAACCTTCCCCGGGATGAGTATACTGTATATATGAAATTTGGTTGAGATCTATCGAGCCGTTTCGACGTGATGGTGGAAAAACCATTCTGGTTTTCCTATAAACCCCCGTGTATTCAAAGATTTTAAAATGATATGCATATCGAAACCTTCCCCGGGAGGAGTATACTCTAAATATATTTGGTTGAGATCTATCCAGCCGTTTCGACGTGATGGTGGAAAAACCATTCTGGTTTTCCTATAAACCCAACGTGTTTTCAAAGAATTTAAAATGATATGCACATCAAAATCTTCCCCGGGAGGAGTATACTCTAAATATGAAGTTTGGTTGAGATCTATCCAGCCGTTTCGACGTGATGGTGGAAAAACCATTCTGGTTTTCCTATAAACCCCCGTCTATTCAAAGATTTTAAAATGTTATGCATATCAAAACCTTCCCCGGGATGAGTATACTCTAAATATGAAATTTGGTTGAGATCTATCCAGCAGTTTTGGACGTGATGGTGGAAAAACCATTCTGGTTTACCTATAAACCCCCCGTGTATTCAATGATTTTAAAATGATATGCATATCGAAACCTTCCCAGGGATGAGTATACTCTAAATATGAAGTTTGGTTGAGATCTATCCAGCCGTTTCGACGTGATGGTGGAAGAACCATTTTGGTTTTCCTATAAACCCAACGTGTTTTCAAAGAGTTTAAAATGATATGCACATCAAAACCTTCCCCGGGAGGAGTATACTCTAAATATGAAGTTTGGTTGAGATCTATCCAGCCGTTTCGACGTGATGGTGGAAAAACCATTGTGGTTTTCCTATAAACCCCGTCTATTCAAAGATTTTAAAATGATATGCATATCGAAACTTTCCCCGGGATGAGTATACTCTAAATATGAAATTTGGTTGAGATCTATCCAGCCGTTTCGACGTGATGGTGGAAGAATCATTCTGGTTTTCCTATAGACCCCCGTGTATTCAAAGATTTTAAAATGATATGCATATCGAAACCTTCCCCGGGAGGAGTATACTCTAAATACGAAGTTTGGTTGAGATCTATCCAGCCGATTCGACGTGATGGTGGAAAAACCATTCTGGTTTTCCTATAAACCCCCGTGTATTCAATGATTTTAAAATGATATGCATATCGAAACCTTCCCCGGGATGAGTATACTCTAAATATGAAATTTGGTTGAGATCTATCCAGCCGTTTCGACGTGATGGTGGAAAAACCAATCTGGTTTTCCTATAAACACCCCGTGTATTCAAAGTTTCTAAAATGACATGCATATCGAAACCTTCCCTGGGAGGACTATACTCTATATATGAAGTTTGGTTGAGATCTATCCAGCCGTGTCTACGTGATGGTCGAAAAACCATTCTGGTTTTCCTATAAACCCCCCGTGTATTCAAAGATTTTGAAAGGATATGCATATTGAAACCTTCCCCGGGAGGAGTATACTCTAAATATGAAGTTTAGTTGAGACCTATCGAGCCGTTTCGACGTGCTGGTGGAAAAACCATTCTGGTTTTCCTATAAACCCCCCGTGTATTCAAAGATTTTAAAATGATATGCATATCGAAACCTTCCCCGGGAGGAGTATACTCTAAATATATTTGGTTGAGATCTATCCAGCCGTTTCGACGTGATGGTGGAAAAACCATTCTGGTTTTCCTATAAACCCAACGTGTTTTCAAAGAATTAAAATGATATGCACATCAAAACCTTCCCCGGGAGGAGTATACTCTAAATATGAAGTTTGGTTGAGATCTATCCAGCCGTTTCGACGTGATGGTGGAAAAACCATTCTGGTTTTCCTATAAACCCCCGTCTATTCAAAGATTTTAAAATGTTATGCATATCGATACCTTCCCCGGGATGAGTATACTCTAAATATGAAATTTGGTTGAGATCTATCCAGCAGTTTTGGACGTGATGGTGGAAAAACCATTCTGGTTTACCTATAAACCCCCCGTGTATTCAAAGATTTTAAAATGATATGCATATCGAAGCCTTCCCCGGGATGAGTATACTCTATATATGAAGTTTGGTTGAGATCTATCCAGCCGTTTCGACGTGATGGTGGAAAAACCATTCTGGTTTTCCTAGAAACCCCCCGTGTATTCAAAGATTTTAAAATGACATGCATATCGAAACCTTCCCCGGGATGAGTATACTGTATATATGAAATTTGGTTGAGATCTATCGAGCCGTTTCGACGTGATGGTGGAAAAACCATTCTGGTTTTCCTATAAACCCCCGTGTATTCAAAGATTTTAAAATGATATGCATATCGAAACCTTCCCCGGGATGAGTATACTCTAAATATGAAGTTTGGTTGAGATCTATCCAGCCGTTTCGACGTGATGGTGGAAGAACCATTTTGGTTTTCCTATAAACCCAACGTGTTTTCAAAGAGTTTAAAATGATATGCACATCAAAACCTTCCCCGGGAGGACTATACTCTAAATATGAAGTTTGGTTGAGATCTATCCAGCCGTTTCGACGTGATGGTGGAAAAACCATTGTGGTTTTCCTATAAACCCCGTCCATTCAAAGATTTTAAAATGATATGCATATCGAAACTTTCCCCGGGATGAGTATACTCTAAATATGAAATTTGGTTGAGATCTATCCAGCCGTTTCGACGTGATGGTGGAAAAATCATTCTGGTTTTCCTATAAACCCCCCGTGTATTCAAAGATTTTAAAATGATATGCATATCGAAACCTTCCCCGGGAGGAGTATACTCTAAATACGAAGTTTGGTTGAGATCTATCCAGCCGATTCGACGTGATGGTGGAAAAACCATTCTGGTTTTCCTATAAACCCCCGTGTATTCAATGATTTTAAAATGATATGCATATCGAAACCTTCCCCGGGATGAGTATACTCTAAATATGAAATTTGGTTGAGATCTATCCAGCCGTTTCGACGTGATGGTGGAAAAACCAATCTGGTTTTCCTATAAACACCCCGTGTATTCAAAGTTTCTAAAATGACATGCATATCGAAACCTTCCCTGGGAGGACTATACTCTATATATGAAGTTTGGTTGAGATCTATCCAGCCGTGTCTACGTGATGATCGAAAAACCATTCTGGTTTTCCTATAAACCCCCCGTGTATTCAAAGGTTTTGAAAGGATATGCATATCGAAACCTTCCCCGGGAGGAGTATACTCTAAATATGAAGTTTAGTTGAGACCTATCGAGCCGTTTCGACGTGCTGGTGGAAAAACCATTCTGGTTTTCCTATAAACCCCCCGTGTATTCAAAGATGTTAAAATGATATGCATATCGAAACTTTCCCCGGGATGAGTATACTCTAAATATGAAATACGGTTGAGATCTATCCAGCCGTTTCGATGTGATGGTGGAAAAACCATTCTGGTTTTCCTATAAACACCCCGTGTATTCAAAGATTTTAAAATGATATGCATATCGAAAACTTCCCCGGGATGAGTATACTCTAAATATGAAATTTGTTTGAGATCTATCCAGCCGTTTCGACGCGATGGTGGAAAAACCATTCTGGTTTTCCTATAAACGCCCCGTGTATTCAAAGATTTTAATATGATATGCATATCGAAACCTTCCCTGGGAGGAGTATACTCTAAATATGAAATTTGGTTGAGATCTATCCGGCCGTTACGACGTGATGGTGGAAAAACCATTCTGGTTTTCCTATAAACCCCCGTCTATTCAAAGATTTTAAAATGATATGCATATCGAAACCTTCCCCGGGAGGAGTATACTCTAAATATGAAGTTTACTTGAGATCTATCGAGCCGTTTCGACGTGATGGCGGAAAAACCATTCTGGTTTTTTATAAACCCCCGTGTATTCAAAGATTTTAAAATGATATGCATATCGAAACCTTCCCCGGGATGAGTATACTCTAAATATGAAGTTTGGTTGAGATCTATCCAAACGTTTCGACGTGATAGTGGAAAAACCATTCTGGTTTTCCTATAAACCCCCCGTGTATTCAAAGATTTTAAAGTGATATGCATATCAAAACCTTCCCCGGGAGGAATATACTCTAAATATGAAGTTTGGTTGAGATCTATCCAGCCGTTTCGACGTGATGGTGGAAAAACCATTGTGGTTTTCCTATAAACCCCCGTCTATTCAAAGATTTTAAAATGATATGCACATCGAAACTTTCCCCGGGATGAGTATACTCTAAATATGAAATTTGGTTGAGATCTATCCAGCCGTTTCGACGTGATGGTGGAAAAATCATTCTGGTTCTCCTATAAACCCCCCGTGTATTCAAAGATTTTAAAATGATATGCATATCGAAACCTTCCCCGGGAGGAGTATACTATAAATACGAAGTTTGGTTGAGATCTATCCAGCCGATTCGACGTGATGGTGGAAAAACCATTCTGGTTTTCCTATAAACCCCCCGTGTATTCAATGATTTTAAAATGACATGCATATCGAAACCTTCCCCGGGATGAGTATACTCTAAATATGAATTTTGGTTGAGATCTATCCAGCCGTTTCGACGTGATGGTGGAAAAACCAATCTGGTTTTCCTATAAACACCCCGTGTATTCAAAGTTTCTAAAATGACATGCATATCGAAACCTTCCCTGGGAGGAGTATACTCTATATATGAAGTTTGGTTGAGATCTATCCAGCCGTGTCTACGTGATGGTCGAAAAACCATTCTGGTTTTCCTATAAACCCCCCGTGTATTCAAAGATTTTGAAAGGATATGCATATCGAAACCTTCCCCGGGAGGAGTATACTCTAAATATGAAGTTTAGTTGAGACCTATCGAGCCGTTTCGACGTGCTGGTGGAAAAACCATTCTGGTTTTCCTATAAACCCCCGTGTATTCAAAGATGTTAAAATGATATGCATATCGAAACTTTCCCCGGGATGAGTATACTCTAAATATGAAATACGGTTGAGATCTATCCAGCCGTTTCGATGTGATGGTGGAAAAACCATTCTGGTTTTCCTATAAACACCCCGTGTATTCAAAGATTTTAAAATGATATGCATATCGAAAACTTCCCCGGGATGAGTATACTCTAAATATGAAATTTGTTTGAGATCTATCCAGCCGTTTCGACGCGATGGTGGAAAAACCATTCTGGTTTTCCTATAAACGCCCCGTGTATTCAAAGATTTTAAAATGATATGCATATCGAAACCTTCCCCGGGAGGAGTATACTCTAAATATGAAATTTGGTTGAGATCTATCCGGCCGTTACGACGTGATGGTGGAAAAACCATTCTGGTTTTCCTATAAACCCCCGTCTATTCAAGGATTTTAAAATGATATGCATATCGAAACCTTCCCCGGGAGGAGTATACTCTAAATATGCAGTTTAGTTGAGATCTATCGAGCCGTTTCGACGTGATGGTGGAAAAACCATTCTGGTTTTCCTATAAACCCCCGTCTATTCAAAGATTTTAAAATGTTATGCATATCGAAACCTTCCCCGGGATGAGTACACTCTAAATATGAAATTTGGTTGAGATCTATCCAGCCGATTCGACGTGATGGTTGAAAGACCATTCTGGTTTTCCTATAAACCCCCCGTGTATTCTAAGATTTTAAAATGATATGCATATCGAAACCTTCCCCGGGAGGAGTATACTCTAAATATGAAGTTTACTTGAGATCTATCGAGCAGTTTCGACGTGTTGGCGGAAAAACCATTCTGGTTTTTTATAAACCCCCGTGTATTCCAGGATTTTAAAATGATATGCATATCGAAACCTTCCCCGGGATGAGTATACTCTAAATATGAAATTTGGTTGAGATCTATCCAACCGTTTCGACGTGATAGTGGAAAAACCATTCTGGTTTTCCTATAAACCCCCCGTGTATTCAAAGATTTTAAAGTGATATGCATATCAAAACCTTCCCCGGGAGGAGTATACTCTAAATATGAAGTTTGGTTGAGATCTATCCAGCCGTTTCGACGTGATGGTGGAAAAACCATTCTGGTTTTCCTATAAACCCCTGTCTATTCAAAGATTTTAAAATGATATGCATATCGAAACCTCTCCCGGGAGGGTATACTCTAAATGTGAAGTTTGGTTGAGATCTATCCAGCCGTTTAGACGTGATGGTGGAAAAACCATTCTGGTTTTCCTATAAACACCCCGTGTATTCAAAGATTTTAAAATGATATGCATATCGAAACCTTCCCCGGGATGAGTATACTCTAAATATGAAGATGGGTTGAGATCTATCCAGCCGTTTCGACGTGATGGTGGAAAAACCATTCTGGTTTTCCTATAAACCCCCCGTGTATTCAAAGATTTTGAAATGACATGCATATCGAAACCTTCCCCGGGATGAGTATACTGTATATATGAAATTTGGTTGAGATCTATCGAGCCGTTTCGACGTGATGGTGGAAATACCATTCTGGTTTTCCTATAAACCCCCGTGTATTCAAAGATTTTAAAATGATATGCATATCGAAACCTTCCCCGGGAGGAGTATACTCTAAATATATTTGGTTGAGATCTATCCAGCCGTTTCGACGTGATGGTGGAAAAACCATTCTGGTTTTCCTATAAACCCCCCGTGTATTCAAAGATTTTAAAATGATATGCATATCGAAACCTTCCCCGGGAGGAGTATACTCTAAATATGAAGTTTACTTGAGATCTATCGAGCCGTTTCGACGTGATGGTGGAAAAACCATTCTGGTTTTCCTATAAACCCCCGTCTATTCAAAGATTTTAAAATGTTATGCATGTCGAAACCTTCCCCGGGATGAGTATACTCTAAATATGAAATTTGGTTGAGATCTATCCAGCCGTTTCGACGTGATGGTGGAAAAACCATTCTGGTTTTCCTATAAACCCCCCGTGTATTCAAAGATTTTAAAATGATATGCATATCGAAACCTTCCCCGGGAGGAGTATACTCTAAATATGAAGTTTACTTGAGATCTATCGAGCCGTTTCGACGTGATGGTGGAAAAACCATTCTGGTTTTCCTATAAACCCCCCGTGTATTCTAAGATTTTAAAACGATATGCATATCGAAACCTTCCCCGGGAGGAGTATACTCTAAATATGAAGTTTACTTGAGATCTATCGAGCCGTTTCGACGTGATGGCGGAAAAACCATTCTGGTTTTTTATAAACCCCCGTGTATTCAAAGATTTTAAAATGATATGCATATCGAAACCTTCCCCGGGATGAGTATACTCTAAATATGAAATTTGGTTGAGATCTATCCAAACGTTTCGACGTGATAGTGGAAAAACCATTCTGGTTTTCCTATAAACCCTCCGTGTATTCAAAGATTTTAAAGTGATATGCATATCAAAACCTTCCCCGGGAGGAGTATACTCTAAATATGAAGTTTGGTTGAGATCTATCCAGCCGTTTCGACGTGATGGTGGAAAAACCATTGTGGTTTTCCTATAAACCCCCGTCTATTCAAAGATTTTAAAATGATATGCACATCGAAACTTTCCCCGGGATGAGTATACTCTAAATATGAAATTTGGTTGAGATCTATCCAGCCGTTTCGACGTGATGGTGGAAAAATCATTCTGGTTTTCCTATAAACCCCCCGTGTATTCAAAGATTTTAAAATGATATGCACATCGAAACCTTCCCCGGGAGGAGTATACTCTAAATACGAAGTTTGGTTGAGATCTATCCAGCCCATTCGACGTGATGGTGGAAAAACCATTCTCGTTTTCCTATAAACCCCCCGTGTATTCAATGATTTTAAAATGATATGCATATCGAAACCTTCCCCGGGATGAGTATACTCTAAATATGAAATTTGGTTGAGATCTATCCAGCCGTTTCGACGTGATGGTGGAAAAACAATCTGGTTTTCCTATAAACACCCCGTGTATTCAAAGTTTCTAAAATGACATGCATATCGAAACCTTCCCTGGGAGGAGTATACTCTATATATGAAGTTTGGTTGAGATCTATCCAGCCGTGTCTACGTGATGGTCGAAAAACCATTCTGGTTTTCCTATAAACCCCCCGTGTATTCAAAGATTTTGAAAGGATATGCATATCGAAACCTTCCCCGGAGGAGTATACTCTAAATATGAAGTTTAGTTGAGACCTATCGAGCCGTTTCGACGTGCTGGTGGAAAAACCATTCTGGTTTTCCTATAAACCCCCGTGTATTCAAAGATGTTAAAATGACATGCATATCGAAACTTTCCCCGGGATGAGTATACTCTAAATATGAAATACGGTTGAGATCTATCCAGCCGTTTCGATGTGATGGTGGAAAAACCATTCTGGTTTTCCTATAAACACCCCGTGTATTCAAAGATTTTAAAATGATATGCATATCGAAAACTTCCCCGGGATGAGTATACTCTAAATATGAAATTTGTTTGAGATCTATCCAGCCGTTTCGACGCGATGGTGGAAAAACCATTCTGGTTTTCCTATAAACGCCCCGTGTATTCAAATATTGTAAAATGATATGCATATCGAAACCTTCCCCGGGAGGAGTATACTCTAAATATGAAATTTGGTTGAGATCTATCCGGCCGTTACGACGTGATGGTGGAAAAACCATTCTGGTTTTCCTATAAACCCCCGTCTATTCAAGGATTTTAAAATGATATGCATATCGAAACCTCCCCCGGGAGGAGTATACTCTAAATATGCAGTTTAGTTGAGATCTATCGAGCGGTTTCGACGTGATGGTGGAAAAACCATTCTGGTTTTCCTATAAACCCCCGTCTATTCAAAGATTTTAAAATGTTATGCATATCGAAACCTTCCCCGGGATGAGTATACTCTAAATATGAAATTTGGTTGAGATCTATCCAGCCGTTTCGACGTGATGGTGGAAAAACCATTCTGCTTTTCCTATAAACCCCCCGTGTATTCAAAGATTTTAAAATGATATGCATATCGAAACCTTCCCCGGGAGGAGTATACTCTAAATATGAAGTTTACTTGAGATCTATCGAGCCGTTTCGACGTGATGGCGGAAAAACCATTCCGGTTTTTTATAAACCCCCGTGTATTCAAAGATTTTAAAATGATATGCATATCGAAACCTTCCCCGGGATGAGTATACTCTAAATATGAAATTTGGTTGAGATCTATCCAACCGTTTCGACGTGATAGTGGAAAAACCATTCTGGTTTTCCTATAAACCCCCGTGTATTCAAAGATTTTATAATGATATGCATATCGAAACCTTCCCCGGGAGGAGTATACTCTAAATATGAAGTTTGGTTGAGATCTATCCAGCCGTTCCGACGTGATGGTGGAAAAACCATTCTGGTTTTCCTATAAACACCCCGTGTATTCAAAGATTTTAAAATGATATGCATATCGAAACCTTCCCCGGGATGAGTATACTCTAAATATGAAGATTGGTTGAGATCTATCCAGCCGTTTCGACGTGATGGTGCAAAAACCATTCTGGTTTTCCTATAAACCCCCCGTGTATTCAAAGATTTTAAAATGACATGCATATCGAAACCTTCCCCGGGATGAGTATACTGTATATATGAAATTTGGTTGAGATCTATCGAGCCGTTTCGACGTGATGGTGGAAAAACCATTCTGGTTTTCCTATAAACCCCCGTCTATTCAAAGATTTTAAAATGATATGCATATCGAAACCTTCCCCGGGAGGAGTATACTCTAAATATATTTGGTTGAGATCTATCCAGCCGTTTCGTCGTGATGGTGGAAAACCATTCTGGTTTTCCTATAAACCCAACGTGTTTTCAAAGAATTTAAAATGATATGCACATCAAAACCTTCCCCGGGAGGAGTATACACTAAATATGAAGTTTGGTTGAGATCTATCCAGCCGTTTCGACGTGATGGTGGAAAAACCATTCTGGTTTTCCTATAAACCCCCGTCTATTCAAAGATTTTTAAATGTTATGCATATCGAAACCTTCCCCGGGATGAGTATACTCTAAATATGAAATTTGGTTGAGATCTATCCAGCCGTTTCGACGTGATGGTGGAAAAACCATTCTGGTTTACCTATAAACCCCCCGTGTATTCTAAGATTTTAAAATGATATGCATATCGAAGCCTTCCCCGGGATGAGTATACTCTAAATATGAAGTTTGGTTGAGATCTATCCAGCCGTTTCGACGTGATGGTGGAAAAACCATTCTGGTTTTCCTATAAACCCCCCGTGTATTCAAAGATTTTAAAATGACATGCATATCGAAGCCTTCCCCGGGATGAGTATACTCTATATATGAAGTTTGGTTGAGATCTATCCAGCCGTGTCTACGTGATGGTCGAAAAACCATTCTGGTTTTCCTATAAACCCCCCGTGTATTCAAAGATTTTGAAAGGATATGCATATCGAAACCTTCCCCGGGAGGAGTATACTCTAAATATGAAGTTTAGATGAGACCTATCGAGCCGTTTCGACGTGCTGGTGGAAAAACCATTCTGGTTTTCCTATAAACCCCCCGTGTATTCAAAGATTTTAAAATGATATGCATATCGAAACTTTCCCCGGGATGAGTATACTCTAAATATGAAATACGGTTGAGATCTATCCAGCCGTTTCGATGTGATGGTGGAAAAACCATTCTGGTTTTCCTATAAACACCCCGTGTATTCAAAGATTTTAAAATGATATGCATATCGAAAACTTCCCCGGGATGAGTATACTCTAAATATGAAATTTGTTTGAGATCTATCCAGCCGTTTCGACGCGATGGTGGAAAAACCATTCTGGTTTTCCTATAAACGCCCCGTGTATTCAAAGATTTTAAAATGATATGCATATCGAAACCTTCCCCGGGAGGAGTATACTCTAAATATGAAATTTGGTTGAGATCTATCCGGCCGTTACGACGTGCTGGTGGAAAAACCATTCTGGTTTTCCTATAAACCCCCGTCTATTCAAGGATTTTAAAATGATATGCATATCGAAACCTTCCCCGGGAGGAGTATACTATAAATATGCAGTTTAGTTGAGATCTATCGAGCCGTTTCGACGTGATGGTGGAAAAACCATTCTGGATTTCCTATAAACCCCCGTCTATTCAAAGATTTTAAAATGTTATGCATATCGAAACCTTCCCCGGGATGAGTATACTCTAAATATGAAATTTGGTTGAGATCTATCCAGCCGATTCGACGTGATGGTGGAAAAACCATTCTGGTTTTCCTATAAACCCCCCGTGTATTCTAAGATTTTAAAATGATATGCATATCGAAACCTTCCCTCGGAGGAGTATACTCTAAATATGAAGTTTACTTGAGATCTATCGAGCCTTTTCGACGTGTTGGCGGAAAAACCATTCTGGTTTTTTATAAACCCCCGTGTATTCAAAGATTTTAAAATGATATGCATATCGAAACCTTCCCCGGGATGAGTATACTCTAAATATGAAATTTGGTTGAGATCTATCCAACCGTTTCGACGTGATAGTGGAAAAACCATTGTGGTTTTCCTATAAACCCCCCGTGTATTCAAAGATTTTAAAGTGATATGCATATCAAAACCTTCCCCGGGAGGAGTATACTCTAAATATGAAGTTTGGTTGAGATCTATCCAGCCGTTTCGACGTGATGGTGGAAAAACCATTTTGGTTTTCCTATAAACCCAACGTGTTTTCAAAGAGTATAAAATGATATGCACATCAAAACCTTCCCCGGGAGGAGTATACTCTAAATATGAAGTTTGGTTGAGATCTATCCAGCCGTTTCGACGTGATGGTGGAAAAACCATTCTGGTTTCCCTATAAACCCCCCGTGTATTCAAAGATTTTAAAATGATATGCATATCGAAACCTTCCCCGGGAGGAGTATACTCTAAATATGAAGTTTACTTGAGATCTATCGAGCCGTTTCGACGTGATGGTGGAAAAACCATTCTGGTTTTCCTATAAACCCCCGTCTATTCAAAGATTTTAAAATGTGATGCATATCGAAACCTTCCCCGGGATGAGTATACTCTAAATATGAAATTTGGTTGAGATCTATCCAGCCGTTTCGACGTGATGGTGGAAAAACCATTCTGGTTTTCCTATAAACCCCCCGTGTATTCAAAGATTTTAAAATGATATGCATATCGAAACCTTCCCCTGGAGGAGTATACTCTAAATATGAAGTTTACTTGAGATCTATCGAGCCGTTTCGACGTGATGGTGGAAAAACCATTCTGGTTTTCCTATAAACCCCCCGTGTATTCTAAGATTTTAAAATGATAAGCATATCGAAACCTTCCCCGGGAGGAGTATACTCTAAATATGAAGTTTACTTGAGATCTATCGAGCCGTTTCGACGTGATGGCGGAAAAACCATTCTGGTTTTTTATAAACCCCCGTGTATTCAAAGATTTTAAAATGATATGCATATCGAAACCTTCCCCGGGATGAGTATACTCTAAATATGAAATTTGTTGAGATCTATCCAAACGTTTCGACGTGATAGTGGAAAAACCATTCTGGTTTTCCTATAAACCCCCCGTGTATTCAAAGATTTTAAAGTGATATGCATATCAAAACCTTCCCCGGGAGGAGTATACTCTAAATATGAAGTTTGGTTGAGATTTATCCAGCCGTTTCGACGTGATGGTGGAAAAACCATTGTGGTTTTCCTATAAACCCCCGTCTATTCAAAGATTTTAAAATGATATGCACATCGAAACTTTCCCCGGGATGAGTATACTCTAAATATGAAATTTGGTTGAGATCTATCCAGCCGTTTCGACGTGATGGTGGAAAAATCATTCTGGTTTTCCTATAAACACCCCGTGTATTCAAAGATTTTAAAATGATATGCATATCGAAACCTTCCCCGGGAGGAGTATACTCTAAATACGAAGTTTGGTTGAGATCTATCCAGCCGATTCGACGTGATGGTGGAAAAACCATTCTGGTTTTCCTATAAACCCCCCGTGTATTCAATGATTTTAAAATGGTATGCATATCGAAACCTTCCCCGGGATGAGTATACTATAAATATGAAATTTGGTTGAGATCTATCCAGCCGTTTCGACGTGATGGTGGAAAAACCAATCTGGTTTTCCTATAAACACCCCGTGTATTCAAAGTTTCTAAAATGACATGCATATCGAAACCTTCCCTGGGAGGAGTATACTCTATATATGAAGTTTGGTTGAGATCTATCCAGCCGTGTCTACGTGATGGTCGAAAAACCATTCTGGTTTTCCTATAAACCCCCCGTGTATTCAAAGATTTTGAAAGGATATGCATATCGAAACCTTCCCCGGAGGAGTATACTCTAAATATGAAGTTTAGTTGAGACCTATCGAGCCGTTTCGACGTGCTGGTGGAAAAACCATTCTGGTTTTCCTATAAACCCCCCGTGTATTCAAAGATGTTAAAATGACATGCATATCGAAACTTTCCCCGGGATGAGTATACTCTAAATATGAAATACGGTTGAGATCTATCCAGCCGTTTCGATGTGATGGTGGAAAAACCATTCTGGTTTTCCTATAAACACCCCGTGTATTCAAAGATTTTAAAATGATATGCATATCGAAAACTTCCCCGGGATGAGTATACTCTAAATATGAAATTTGTTTGAGATCTATCCAGCCGTTTCGACGCGATGGTGGAAAAACCATTCTGGTTTTCCTATAAACCCCCGTCTATTCAAGGATTTTAAAATGATATGCATATCGAAACCTCCCCCGGGAGGAGTATACTCTAAATATGCAGTTTAGTTGAGATCTATCGAGCCGTTTCGACGTGATGGTGGAAAAACCATTCTGGTTTTCCTATAAACCCCCGTCTATTCAAAGATTTTAAAATGTTATGCATATCGAAACCTTCCCCGGGATGAGTATACTCTAAATATGAAATTTGGTTGAGATCTATCCAGCCGTTTCGACGTGATGGTGGAAAAACCATTCTGCTTTTCCTATAAACCCCCGTGTATTCAAAGATTTTAAAATGATATGCATATCGAAACCTTCCCCGGGAGGAGTATACTCTAAATATGAAGTTTACTTGAGATCTATCGAGCCGTTTCGACGTGATGGCGGAAAAACCATTCCGGTTTTTTATAAACCCCCGTGTATTCAAAGATTTTAAAATGATATGCATATCGAAACCTTCCCCGGGATGAGTATACTCTAAATATGAAATTTGGTTGAGATCTATCCAACCGTTTCGACGTGATAGTGGAAAAACCACTCTGGTTTTCCTATAAACCCCCGTGTGTTCAAAGATTTTATAATGATATGCATATCGAAACCTTCCCCGGGAGGAGTATACTCTAAATATATTTGGTTGAGATCTATCCAGCCGTTTCGACGTGATGGTGGAAAAACCATTCTGGTTTTCCTGTAAACCCAACGTGTTTTCAAAGAGTTTAAAATGATATGCACATCAAAACCTTCCCCGGGAGGAGTATACTCTAAATATGAAGTTTGGTTGAGATCTATCCAGCCGTTCCGACGTGATGGTGGAAAAACCATTCTGGTTTTCCTATAAACACCCCGTGTATTCAAAGATTTTAAAATGATATGCATATCGAAACCTTCCCCGAGATGAGTATACTCTAAATATGAAGATTGGTTGAGATCTATCCAGCCGTTTCGACGTGATGGTGGAAAAACCATTCTGGTTTTCCTATAAACCCCCCGTGTATTCAAAGATTTTAAAATGACATGCATATCGAAACCTTCCCCGGGATGAGTATACTGTATATATGAAATTTGGTTGAGATCTATCGAGCCGTTTCGACGTGATGGTGGAAAAACCATTCTGGTTTTCCTATAAACCCCCGTCTATTCAAAGATTTTAAAATGATATGCATATCGAAACCTTCCCCGGGAGGAGTATACTCTAAATATATTTGGTTGAGATCTATCCAGCCGTTTCGACGTGATGGTGGAAAACCATTCTGGTTTTCCTATAAACCCAACGTGTTTTCAAAGAATTTAAAATGATATGCACATCAAAACCTTCCCCGGGAGGAGTATACACTAAATATGAAGTTTGGTTGAGATCTATCCAGCCGTTTCGACGTGATGGTGGAAAAACCATTCTGGTTTTCCTATAAACCCCCGTCTATTCAAAGATTTTAAAATGTTATGCATATCGAAACCTTCCCCGGGATGAGTATACTCTAAATATGAAATTTGGTTGAGATCTATCCAGCCGTTTCGACGTGATGGTGGAAAAACCATTCTGGTTTACCTATAAACCCCCCGTGTATTCAAAGATTTTAAAATGATATGCATATCGAAGCCTTCCCCGGGATGAGTATACTCTAAATATGAAGTTTGGTTGAGATCTATCCAGCCGTTTCGACGTGATGGTGGAAAAACCATTCTGGTTTTCCTATAAACCCCCCGTGTATTCAAAGATTTTAAAATGACATGCATATCGAAGCCTTCCCCGGGATGAGTATACTGTATATATGAAATTTGGTTGAGATCTATCGAGCCGTTTCGACGTGATGGTGGAAAAACCATTCTGGTTTTCCCATAAACCCCCGTGTATTCAAAGATTTTAAAATGATATGCATATCGAAACCTTCCCCGGGATGAGTATACTCTAAATATGAAGTTTGGTTGAGATCTATCCAGCCGTTTCGACGTGATGGTGGAAGAACCATTTTGGTTTTCCTATAAACCCAACGTGTTTTCAAAGAGTTTAAAATGATATGCACATCAAAACCTTCCCCGGGAGGAGTATACTCTAAATATGAAGTTTGGTTGAGATCTATCCAGCCGTTTCGACGTGATGGTGAAAAAACCATTGTGGTTTTCCTATAAACCCCCGTCTATTCAAAGATTTTAAAATGATATGCATATCGAAACTTTCCCCGGGATGAGTATACTCTAAATATGAAATTTGGTTGAGATCTATCCAGCCGTTTCGACGTGATGGTGGAAAAATCATTCTGGTTTTCCTATAAACCCCCCGTGTATTCAAAGATTTTAAAATGATATGCATATCGAAACCTTCCCCGGGAGGAGTATACTCTAAATACGAAGTTTGGTTGAGATCTATCCAGCCGATTCGACGTGATGGTGGAAAAACCATTCTGGTTTTCCTATAAACCCCCGTGTATTCAACGATTTTAAAATGATATGCATATCGAAACCTTCCCCGGGATGAGTATACTCTAAATATGAAATTTGGTTGAGATCTATCCAGCCGTTTCGACGTGATGGTGGAAAAACCAATCTGGTTTTCCTATAAACACCCCGTGTATTCAAAGTTTCTAAAATGACATGCATATCGAAACCTTCCCTGGGAGGACTATACTCTATATATGAAGTTTGGTTGAGATCTATCCAGCCGTGTCTACGTGATGGTCGAAAAACCATTCTGGTTTTCCTATAAACCCCCCGTGTATTCAATGATTTTAAAATGATATGCATATCGAAACCTTCCCCGGGATGAGTATACTCTAAATATGAAATTTGGTTGAGATCTATCCAGCCGATTCGACGTGATGGTGGAAAAACCATTCTGGTTTTCCTATAAACCCCCCGTGTATTCAATGATTTTAAAATGATATGCATATCGAAACCTTCCCCGGGATGAGTATACTCTAAATATGAAATGTGGTTGAGATCTATCCAACCGTTTCGACGTGATAGTGGAAAAACCATTCTGGTTTTCCTATAAACCACCGTGTATTCAAAGATTTTATAATGATATGCATATCGAAACCTTCCCCGGGAGGAGTATACTCTAAATATATTTGGTTGAGATCTATCCAGCCGTTTCGACGTGATGGTTGAAAAACCATTCTGGTTTTCCTGTAAACCCAACGTGTTTTCAAAGAGTTTAAAATGATATGCACATCAAAACCTTCCCCGGGAGGAGTATACTCTAAATATGAAGTTTGGTTGAGATCTATCCAGCCGTTTCGACGTGATGGTGGAAAAACCATTCTGGTTTTCCTATAAACACGCCGCGTATTCAAAGATTTTAAAATGATATGCATATCGAAACCTTCCCCGGGATGAGTATACTCTAAATATGAAGATTGGTTGAGATCTATCCAGCCGTTTCGACGTGATGGTGGAAAAACCATTCTGGTTTTCCTATAAACCCCCCGTGTATTCAAAGATTTTAAACTGACATGCATATCGAAACCTTCCCCGGGATGAGTATACTGTATATATGAAATTTGGTTGAGATCTATCGAGCCGTTTCGACGTGATGGTGGAAAAACCATTCTGGTTTTCCTATAAACCCCCGTGTATTCAAAGATTTTAAAATGATATGCATATCGAAACCTTCCCCGGGAGGAGTATACTCTAAATATATTTGGTTGAGATCTATCCAGCCGTTTCGACGTGATGGTGGAAAAACCATTCTGGTTTTCCTATAAACCCAACGTGTTTTCAAAGAATTTAAAATGATATGCACATCAAAACCTTCCCCGGGAGGAGTATACTCTAAATATGAAGTTTGGTTGAGATCTATCCAGCCGTTTCGACGTGATGGTGGAAAAACCATTCTGGTTTTCCTATAAACCCCCGTCTATTCAAAGATTTTAAAATGTTATGCATATCAAAACCTTCCCCGGGATGAGTATACTCTAAATATGAAATTTGGTTGAGATCTATCCAGCAGTTTTGGACGTGATGGTGGAAAAACCATTCTGGTTTACCTATAAACCCCCCGTGTATTCAAAGATTTTAAAATGATATGCATATCGAAACCTTCCCAGGGGTGAGTATACTCTAAATATGAAGTTTGGTTGAGATCTATCCAGCCGTTTCGACGTGATGGTGGAAGAACCATTTTGGTTTTCCTATAAACCCAACGTGTTTTCAAAGAGTTTAAAATGATATGCACATCAAAACCTTCCCCGGGAGGAGTATACTCTAAATATGAAGTTTGGTTGAGATCTATCCAGCCGTTTCGACGTGATGGTGGAAAAAACATTGTGGTTTTCCTATAAACCCCGTCTATTCAAAGATTTTAAAATGATATGCATATCGAAACTTTCCCCGGGATGAGTATACTCTAAATATGAAATTTGGTTGAGATCTATCCAGCCGTTTCGACGTGATGGTGGAAAAATCATTCTGGTTTTCCTATAGACCCCCCGTGTATTCAAAGATTTTAAAATGATATGCATATCGAAACCTTCCCCGGGAGGAGTATACTCTAAATACGAAGTTTGGTTGAGATCTATCCAGCCGATTCGACGTGATGGTGGAAAAACCATTCTGGTTTTCCTATAAACCCCCCGTGTATTCAATGATTTTAAAATGATATGCATATCGAAACCTTCCCCGGGATGAGTATACTCTAAATATGAAATTTGGTTGAGATCTATCCAGCCGTTTCGACGTGATGGTGGAAAAACCAATCTGGTTTTCCTATAAACACCCCGTGTATTCAAAGTTTCTAAAATGACATGCATATCGAAACCTTCCCTGGGAGGACTATACTCTATATATGAAGTTTGGTTGAGATCTATCCAGCCGTGTCTACGTGATGGTCGAAAAACCATTCTGGTTTTCCTATAAACCCCCCGTGTATTCAAAGATTTTGAAAGGATATGCATATTGAAACCTTCCCCGGGAGGAGTATACTCTAAATATGAAGTTTAGTTGAGACCTATCGAGCCGTTTCGACGTGCTGGTGGAAAAACCATTCTGGTTTTCCTATAAACCCCCCGTGTATTCAAAGATTTTAAAATGATATGCATATCGAAACCTTCCCCGGGAGGAGTATACTCTAAATATATTTGGTTGAGATCTATCCAGCCGTTTCGACGTGATGGTGGAAAAACCATTCTGGTTTTCCTATAAACCCAACGTGTTTTCAAAGAATTAAAATGATATGCACATCAAAACCTTCCCCGGGAGGAGTATACTCTAAATATGAAGTTTGGTTGAGATCTATCCAGCCGTTTCGACGTGATGGTGGAAAAACCATTCTGGTTTTCCTATAAACCCCCGTCTATTCAAAGATTTTAAAATGTTATGCATATCGATACCTTCCCCGGGATGAGTATACTCTAAATATGAAATTTGGTTGAGATCTATCCAGCAGTTTTGGACGTGATGGTGGAAAAACCATTCTGGTTTACCTATAAACCCCCCGTGTATTCAAAGATTTTAAAATGATATGCATATCGAAGCCTTCCCCGGGATGAGTATACTCTAAATATGAAGTTTGGTTGAGATCTATCCAGCCGTTTCGACGTGATGGTGGAAAAACCATTCTGGTTTTCCTAGAAACCCCCCGTGTATTCAAAGATTTTAAAATGACATGCATATCGAAACCTTCCCCGGGATGAGTATACTGTATATATGAAATTTGGTTGAGATCTATCGAGCCGTTTCGACGTGATGGTGGAAAAACCATTCTGGTTTTCCTGTAAACCCCCCGTGTATTCAAAGATTATAAAACGATATGCATATCGAAACCTTCCCCGGGATGAGTATACTCTAAATATGAAATTTGTTTGAGATCTATCCAGCCGTTTCGACGTGATGGTGGTAAAACCATTGTGGTTTTCCTATAAACCCCCGTCTATTCAAAGATTTTAAAATGATATGCATATCGAAACTTTCCCCGGGATGAGTATACTCTAAATATGAAAATTGGTTGAGATCTATCCAGCCGTTTCGACGTGATGGTGGAAAAATCATTCTGGTTTTCCTATAAACCCCCCGTGTATTCAAAGATTTTGAAATGATATGCATATCGAAACCTTCCCCGGGAGGAGTATACTCTAAATACGAAGTTTGGTTGAGATCTATCCAGCCGTTTCGACGTGATGGTGGAAAAACCATTCTTGTTTTCCTATAAACCCCCGTGTATTCAAAGATTTCAATATGATATGCATATCGAAACCTTCCCCGGGATGAGTATACTCTAAATATGAAATTAGGTTGAGATCTATCCAGCCGTTTCGACGTGATGGTGGAAAAACCAATCTGGTTTTCCTATAAACACCCCGTGTATTCAAAGTTTCTAAAATGACATGCATATCGAAACCTTCCCTGGGAGGACTATACTCTATATATGAAGTTTGGTTGAGATCTATCCAGCCGTGTCTACGTGATGGTCGAAAAACCATTCTGGTTTTCCTATAAACCCCCCGTGTATTCAAAGATTTTGAAAGGATATGCATATCGAAACCTTCCCCGGGAGGAGTATACTCTAAATATGAAGTTTAGTTGAAAGGTATCGAGCCGTTTCGACGTGCTGGTGGAAAAACCATTCTGGTTTTCCTATAAACCCCCCGTGTATTCAAAGATTTTAAAATGATATGCATATCAAAACTTTCCCCGGGATGAGTATACTCTAAATATGAAATACGGTTGAGATCTATCCAGCCGTTTCGATGTGATGGTGGAAAAACCATTCTGGTTTTCATATAAACACCCCGTGTATTCAAAGATTTTAAAATGATATGCATATCGAAAACTTCCCCGGGATGAGTATACTCTAAATATGAAATTTGTTTGAGATCTATCCAGCCGTTTCGACGCGATGGTGGAAAAACCATTCTGGTTTTCCTATAAACGCCCCGTGTATTCAAATATTTTAAAATGATATGCATATCGAAACATTCCCCGGGAGGAGTATACTCTAAATATGAAATTTGGTTGAGATCTATCCGGCCGTTACGACGTGATGGTGGAAAAACCATTCTGGTTTTCCTATAAACCCCCGTCTATTCAAAGATTTTAAAATGATATGCATATCGAAACCTTCCGCGGGATGAGTATACTCTAAATATGAAATTTGGTTGAGATCTATCCAGCCGTTTCGACGTGATGGTGGAAAAACCATTCTGGTTTTCCTATAAACCCCCCGTGTATTCAAATATTTTAAAATGATATGCATATCGAAACCTTCCCCGGGATGAGTATACTCTAAATATGAAATTTGGTTGAGATCTATCCAACCGTTTCGACGTGATAGTGGAAAAACCATTCTGATTTTCCTATAAACCACCGTGTATTCAAAGATTTTATAATGATATGCATATCGAAACCTTCCCCGGGAGGAGTATACTCTAAATATATTTGGTTGAGATCTATCCAGCCGTTTCGACGTGATGGTTGAAAAACCATTCTGGTTTTCCTGTAAACCCAACGTGTTTTCAAAGAGTTTAAAATGATATGCACATCAAAACCTTCCGCGGGAGGAGTATACTCTAAATATGAAGTTTGGTTGAGATCTATCCAGCCGTTTCGACGTGATGGTGGAAAAACCATTCTGGTTTTCCTATAAACACCCCGTCTATTCAAAGATTTTAAAATGATATGCATATCGAAACCTTCCTCGGGAGGAGTATACTCTAAATACGAAATTTGGTTGAGATCTATCCAGCCGATTCGACGTGATGGTGGAAAAACCAATCTGGTTTTCCTATAAACACCCCGTGTATTCAAAGTTTCTAAAATGACATGCATATCGAAACCTTCCCTGGGAGGACTATACTCTATATATGAAGTTTGGTTGAGATCTATCCAGCCGTGTCTACGTGATGGTCGAAAAACCATTCTGGTTTTCCTATAAACCCCCCGTGTATTCAAAGATTTTGAAAGGATATGCATATTGAAACCTTTCCCGGGAGGAGTATACTCTAAATATGAAGTTTAGTTGAGACCTATCGAGCCGTTTCGACGTGCTGGTGGAAAAACCATTCTGGTTTTCCTATAAACCCCCCGTGTATTCAAAGATTTTAAAATGATATGCATATCGAAACCTTCCCCGGGAGGAGTATACTCTAAATATATTTGGTTGAGATCTATCCAGCCGTTTCGACGTGATGGTGGAAAAACCATTCTGGTATTCCTATAAACCCAACGTGTTTTCAAAGAATTAAAATGATATGCACATCAAAACCTTCCCCGGGATGAGTATACTCTAAATATGAAATTTGGTTGAGATCTATCCAGCAGTTTTGGACGTGATGGTGGAAAAACCATTCTGGTTTACCTATAAACCCCCCGTGTATTCAATGATTTTAAAATGATATGCATATCGAAACCTTCCCAGGGATGAGTATACTCTAAATATGAAGTTTGGTTGAGATCTATCCAGCCGTTTCGACGTGATGGTGGAAGAACCATTTTGGTTTTCCTATAAACCCAACGTGTTTTCAAAGAGTTTAAAATGATATGCACATCAAAACCTTCCCCGGGAGGAGTATACTCTAAATATGAAGTTTGGTTGAGATCTATCCAGCCGTTTCGACGTGATGGTGGAAAAACCATTGTGGTTTTCCTATAAACCCCGTCTATTCAAAGATTTTAAAATGATATGCATATCGAAACTTTCCCCGGGATGAGTATACTCCAAATATGAAATTTGGTTGAGATCTATCCAGCCGTTTCGACGTGATGGTGGAAAAATCATTCTGGTTTTCCTATAGACCCCCGTGTATTCAAAGATTTTAAAATGATATGCATATCGAAACCTTCCCCGGGAGGAGTATACTCTAAATACGAAGTTTGGTTGAGATCTATCCAGCCGATTCGACGTGATGGTGGAAAAACCATTCTGGTTTTCCTATAAACCCCCGTGTATTCAATGATTTTAAAATGATATGCATATCGAAACCTTCCCCGGGATGAGTATACTCTAAATATGAAATTTGGTTGAGATCTAGCCAGCCGTTTCGACGTGATGGTGGAAAAACCAATCTGGTTTTCCTATAAACACCCCGTGTATTCAAAGTTTCTAAAATGACATGCATATCGAAACCTTCCCTGGGAGGACTATACTCTATATATGAAGTTTGGTTGAGATCTATCCAGCCGTGTCTACGTGATGGTCGAAAAACCATTCTGGTTTTCCTATAAACCCCCCGTGTATTCAAAGATTTTGAAAGGATATGCATATTGAAACCTTCCCCGGGAGGAGTATACTCTAAATATGAAGTTTAGTTGAGACCTATCGAGCCGTTTCGACGTGCTGGTGGAAAAACCATTCTGGTTTTCCTATAAACCCCCCGTGTATTCAAAGATTTTAAAATGATATGCATATCGAAACCTTCCCCGGGAGGAGTATACTCTAAATATATTTGGTTGAGATCTATCCAGCCGTTTCGACGTGATGGTGGAAAAACCATTCTGGTTTTCCTATAAACCCAACGTGTTTTCAAAGAATTAAAATGATATGCACATCAAAACCTTCCCCGGGAGGAGTATACTCTAAATATGAAGTGTGGTTGAGATCTATCCAGCCGTTTCGACGTGATGGTGGAAAAACCATTCTGGTTTTCCTATAAACCCCCGTCTATTCAAAGATTTTAAAATGTTATGCATATCGATACCTTCCCCGGGATGAGTATACTCTAAATATGAAATTTGGTTGAGATCTATCCAGCAGTTTTGGACGTGATGGTGGAAAAACCATTCTGGTTTACCTATAAACCCCCCGTGTATTCAAAGACTTTAAAATGATATGCATATCGAAGCCTTCCCCGGGATGAGTATACTCTATATATGAAGTTTGGTTGAGATCTATCCAGCCGTTTCGACGTGATGGTGGAAAAACCATTCTGGTTTTCCTAGAAACCCCCCGTGTATTCAAAGATTTTAAAATGACATGCATATCGAAACCTTCCCCGGGATGAGTATACTGTATATATGAAATTTGGTTGAGATCTATCGAGCCGTTTCGACGTGATGGTGGAAAAACCATTCTGGTTTTCCTATAAACCCCCGTGTATTCAAAGATTTTAAAATGATATGCATATCGAAACCTTCCCCGGGATGAGTATACTCTAAATATGAAGTTTGGTTGAGATCTATCCAGCCGTTTCGACGTGATGGTGGAAGAACCATTTTGGTTTTCCTATAAACCCAACGTGTTTTCAAAGAGTTTAAAATGATATGCACATCAAAACCTTCCCCGGGAGGACTATACTCTAAATATGAAGTTTGGTTGAGATCTATCCAGCCGTTTCGACGTGATGGTGGAAAAACCATTCTGGTTTTCCTATAAACACCCCGCGTATTCAAAGATTTTAAAATGATATGCATATCGAAACCTTCCCCGGGATGAGTATACTCTAAATATGAAGATTGGTTGAGATCTATCCAGCCGTTTCGACGTGATGGTGGAAAAACCATTCTGGTTTTCCTATAAACCCCCCGTGTATTCAAAGATTTTAAACTGACATGCATATCGAAACCTTCCCCGGGATGAGTATACTGTATATATGAAATTTGGTTGAGATCTATCGAGCCGTTTCGACGTGATGGTGGAAAAACCATTCTGGTTTTCCTATAAACCCCCGTGTATTCAAAGATTTTAAAATGATATGCATATCGAAACCTTCCCCGGGAGGAGTATACTCTAAATATATTTGGTTGAGATCTATCCAGCCGTTTCGACGTGATGGTGGAAAAACCATTCTGGTTTTCCTATAAACCCAACGTGTTTTCAAAGAATTTAAAATGATATGCACATCAAAACCTTCCCCGGGAGGAGTATACTCTAAATATGAAGTTTGGTTGAGATCTATCCAGCCGTTTCGACGTGATGGTGGAAAAACCATTCTGGTTTTCCTATAAACCCCCGTCTATTCAAAGATTTTAAAATGTTATGCATATCAAAACCTTCCCCGGGATGAGTATACTCTAAATATGAAATTTGGTTGAGATCTATCCAGCAGTTTTGGACGTGATGGTGGAAAAACCATTCTGGTTTACCTATAAACCCCCCGTGTATTCAAAGATTTTAAAATGATATGCATATCGAAACCTTCCCAGGGATGAGTATACTCTAAATATGAAGTTTGGTTGAGATCTATCCAGCCGTTTCGACGTGATGGTGGAAGAACCATTTTGGTTTTCCTATAAACCCAACGTGTTTTCAAAGAGTTTAAAATGATATGCACATCAAAACCTTCCCCGGGAGGAGTATACTCTAAATATGAAGTTTGGTTGAGATCTATCCAGCCGTTTCGACGTGATGGTGGAAAAAACATTGTGGTTTTCCTATAAACCCCGTCTATTCAAAGATTTTAAAATGATATGCATATCGAAACTTTCCCCGGGATGAGTATACTCTAAATATGAAATTTGGTTGAGATCTATCCAGCCGTTTCGACGTGATGGTGGAAAAATCATTCTGGTTTTCCTATAGACCCCCCGTGTATTCAAAGATTTTAAAATGATATGCATATCGAAACCTTCCCCGGGAGGAGTATACTCTAAATACGAAGTTTGGTTGAGATCTATCCAGCCGATTCGACGTGATGGTGGAAAAACCATTCTGGTTTTCCTATAAACCCCCCGTGTATTCAATGATTTTAAAATGATATGCATATCGAAACCTTCCCCGGGATGAGTATACTCTAAATATGAAATTTGGTTGAGATCTATCCAGCCGTTTCGACGTGATGGTGGAAAAACCAATCTGGTTTTCCTATAAACACCCCGTGTATTCAAAGTTTCTAAAATGACATGCATATCGAAACCTTCCCTGGGAGGACTATACTCTATATATGAAGTTTGGTTGAGATCTATCCAGCCGTGTCTACGTGATGGTCGAAAAACCATTCTGGTTTTCCTATAAACCCCCCGTGTATTCAATGATTTTAAAATGATATGCATATCGAAACCTTCCCCGGGATGAGTATACTCTAAATATGAAATTTGGTTGAGATCTATCCAGCCGATTCGACGTGATGGTGGAAAAACCATTCTGGTTTTCCTATAAACCCCCCGTGTATTCAATGATTTTAAAATGATATGCATATCGAAACCTTCCCCGGGATGAGTATACTCTAAATATGAAATTTGGTTGAGATCTATCCAACCGTTTCGACGTGATAGTGGAAAAACCATTCTGGTTTTCCTATAAACCACCGTGTATTCAAAGATTTTATAATGATATGCATATCGAAACCTTCCCCGGGAGGAGTATACTCTAAATATATTTGGTTGAGATCTATCCAGCCGTTTCGACGTGATGGTTGAAAAACCATTCTGGTTTTCCTGTAAACCCAACGTGTTTTCAAAGAGTTTAAAATGATATGCACATCAAAACCTTCCCCGGGAGGAGTATACTCTAAATATGAAGTTTGGTTGAGATCTATCCAGCCGTTTCGACGTGATGGTGGAAAAACCATTCTGGTTTTCCTATAAACACCCCGCGTATTCAAAGATTTTAAAATGATATGCATATCGAAACCTTCCCCGGGATGAGTATACTCTAAATATGAAGATTGGTTGAGATCTATCCAGCCGTTTCGACGTGATGGTGGAAAAACCATTCTGGTTTTCCTATAAACCCCCCGTGTATTCAAAGATTTTAAACTGACATGCATATCGAAACCTTCCCCGGGATGAGTATACTGTATATATGAAATTTGGTTGAGATCTATCGAGCCGTTTCGACGTGATGGTGGAAAAACCATTCTGGTTTTCCTATAAACCCCCGTGTATTCAAAGATTTTAAAATGATATGCATATCGAAACCTTCCCCGGGAGGAGTATACTCTAAATATATTTGGTTGAGATCTATCCAGCCGTTTCGACGTGATGGTGGAAAAACCATTCTGGTTTTCCTATAAACCCAACGTGTTTTCAAAGAATTTAAAATGATATGCACATCAAAACCTTCCCCGGGAGGAGTATACTCTAAATATGAAGTTTGGTTGAGATCTATCCAGCCGTTTCGACGTGATGGTGGAAAAACCATTCTGGTTTTCCTATAAACCCCCGTCTATTCAAAGATTTTAAAATGTTATGCATATCAAAACCTTCCCCGGGATGAGTATACTCTAAATATGAAATTTGGTTGAGATCTATCCAGCAGTTTTGGACGTGATGGTGGAAAAACCATTCTGGTTTACCTATAAACCCCCCGTGTATTCAAAGATTTTAAAATGATATGCATATCGAAACCTTCCCAGGGGTGAGTATACTCTAAATATGAAGTTTGGTTGAGATCTATCCAGCCGTTTCGACGTGATGGTGGAAGAACCATTTTGGTTTTCCTATAAACCCAACGTGTTTTCAAAGAGTTTAAAATGATATGCACATCAAAACCTTCCCCGGGAGGAGTATACTCTAAATATGAAGTTTGGTTGAGATCTATCCAGCCGTTTCGACGTGATGGTGGAAAAAACATTGTGGTTTTCCTATAAACCCCGTCTATTCAAAGATTTTAAAATGATATGCATATCGAAACTTTCCCCGGGATGAGTATACTCTAAATATGAAATTTGGTTGAGATCTATCCAGCCGTTTCGACGTGATGGTGGAAAAATCATTCTGGTTTTCCTATAGACCCCCCGTGTATTCAAAGATTTTAAAATGATATGCATATCGCAACCTTCCCCGGGAGGAGTATACTCTAAATACGAAGTTTGGTTGAGATCTATCCAGCCGATTCGACGTGATGGTGGAAAAACCATTCTGGTTTTCCTATAAACCCCCCGTGTATTCAATGATTTTAAAATGATATGCATATCGAAACCTTCCCCGGGATGAGTATACTCTAAATATGAAATTTGGTTGAGATCTATCCAGCCGTTTCGACGTGATGGTGGAAAAACCAATCTGGTTTTCCTATAAACACCCCGTGTATTCAAAGTTTCTAAAATGACATGCATATCGAAACCTTCCCTGGGAGGACTATACTCTATATATGAAGTTTGGTTGAGATCTATCCAGCCGTGTCTACGTGATGGTCGAAAAACCATTCTGGTTTTCCTATAAACCCCCCGTGTATTCAAAGATTTTGAAAGGATATGCATATTGAAACCTTCCCCGGGAGGAGTATACTCTAAATATGAAGTTTAGTTGAGACCTATCGAGCCGTTTCGACGTGCTGGTGGAAAAACCATTCTGGTTTTCCTATAAACCCCCCGTGTATTCAAAGATTTTAAAATGATATGCATATCGAAACCTTCCCCGGGAGGAGTATACTCTAAATATATTTGGTTGAGATCTATCCAGCCGTTTCGACGTGATGGTGGAAAAACCATTCTGGTTTTCCTATAAACCCAACGTGTTTTCAAAGAATTAAAATGATATGCACATCAAAACCTTCCCCGGGAGGAGTATACTCTAAATATGAAGTTTGGTTGAGATCTATCCAGCCGTTTCGACGTGATGGTGGAAAAACCATTCTGGTTTTCCTATAAACCCCCGTCTATTCAAAGATTTTAAAATGTTATGCATATCGATACCTTCCCCGGGATGAGTATACTCTAAATATGAAATTTGGTTGAGATCTATCCAGCAGTTTTGGACGTGATGGTGGAAAAACCATTCTGGTTTACCTATAAACCCCCCGTGTATTCAAAGATTTTAAAATGATATGCATATCGAAGCCTTCCCCGGGATGAGTATACTCTAAATATGAAGTTTGGTTGAGATCTATCCAGCCGTTTCGACGTGATGGTGGAAAAACCATTCTGGTTTTCCTAGAAACCCCCCGTGTATTCAAAGATTTTAAAATGACATGCATATCGAAACCTTCCCCGGGATGAGTATACTGTATATATGAAATTTGGTTGAGATCTATCGAGCCGTTTCGACGTGATGGTGGAAAAACCATTCTGGTTTTCCTGTAAACCCCCCGTGTATTCAAAGATTATAAAACGATATGCATATCGAAACCTTCCCCGGGATGAGTATACTCTAAATATGAAATTTGTTTGAGATCTATCCAGCCGTTTCGACGTGATGGTGGTAAAACCATTGTGGTTTTCCTATAAACCCCCGTCTATTCAAAGATTTTAAAATGATATGCATATCGAAACTTTCCCCGGGATGAGTATACTCTAAATATGAAAATTGGTTGAGATCTATCCAGCCGTTTCGACGTGATGGTGGAAAAATCATTCTGGTTTTCCTATAAACCCCCCGTGTATTCAAAGATTTTAAAATGATATGCATATCGAAACCTTCCCCGGGAGGAGTATACTCTAAATACGAAGTTTGGTTGAGATCTATCCAGCCGTTTCGACGTGATGGTGGAAAAACCATTCTTGTTTTCCTATAAACCCCCGTGTATTCAAAGATTTCAATATGATATGCATATCGAAACCTTCCCCGGGATGAGTATACTCTAAATATGAAATTAGGTTGAGATCTATCCAGCCGTTTCGACGTGATGGTGGAAAAACCAATCTGGTTTTCCTATAAACACCCCGTGTATTCAAAGTTTCTAAAATGACATGCATATCGAAACCTTCCCTGGGAGGACTATACTCTATATATGAAGTTTGGTTGAGATCTATCCAGCCGTGTCTACGTGATGGTCGAAAAACCATTCTGGTTTTCCTATAAACCCCCCGTGTATTCAAAGATTTTGAAAGGATATGCATATCGAAACCTTCCCCGGGAGGAGTATACTCTAAATATGAAGTTTAGTTGAAAGGTATCGAGCCGTTTCGACGTGCTGGTGGAAAAACCATTCTGGTTTTCCTATAAACCCCCCGTGTATTCAAAGATTTTAAAATGATATGCATATCAAAACTTTCCCCGGGATGAGTATACTCTAAATATGAAATACGGTTGAGATCTATCCAGCCGTTTCGATGTGATGGTGGAAAAACCATTCTGGTTTTCATATAAACACCCCGTGTATTCAAAGATTTTAAAATGATATGCATATCGAAAACTTCCCCGGGATGAGTATACTCTAAATATGAAATTTGTTTGAGATCTATCCAGCCGTTTCGACGCGATGGTGGAAAAACCATTCTGGTTTTCCTATAAACGCCCCGTGTATTCAAATATTTTAAAATGATATGCATATCGAAACATTCCCCGGGAGGAGTATACTCTAAATATGAAATTTGGTTGAGATCTATCCGGCCGTTACGACGTGATGGTGGAAAAACCATTCTGGTTTTCCTATAAACCCCCGTCTATTCAAAGATTTTAAAATGATATGCATATCGAAACCTTCCGCGGGATGAGTATACTCTAAATATGAAATTTGGTTGAGATCTATCCAGCCGTTTCGACGTGATGGTGGAAAAACCATTCTGGTTTTCCTATAAACCCCCCGTGTATTCAAATATTTTAAAATGATATGCATATCGAAACCTTCCCCGGGATGAGTATACTCTAAATATGAAATTTGGTTGAGATCTATCCAACCGTTTCGACGTGATAGTGGAAAAACCATTCTGATTTTCCTATAAACCACCGTGTATTCAAAGATTTTATAATGATATGCATATCGAAACCTTCCCCGGGAGGAGTATACTCTAAATATATTTGGTTGAGATCTATCCAGCCGTTTCGACGTGATGGTTGAAAAACCATTCTGGTTTTCCTGTAAACCCAACGTGTTTTCAAAGAGTTTAAAATGATATGCACATCAAAACCTTCCGCGGGAGGAGTATACTCTAAATATGAAGTTTGGTTGAGATCTATCCAGCCGTTTCGACGTGATGGTGGAAAAACCATTCTGGTTTTCCTATAAACACCCCGTCTATTCAAAGATTTTAAAATGATATGCATATCGAAACCTTCCTCGGGAGGAGTATACTCTAAATACGAAGTTTGGTTGAGATCTATCCAGCCGATTCGACGTGATGGTGGAAAAACCATTCTGGTTTTCCTATAAACCCCCGTGTATTCAATGATTTTAAAATGATATGCATATCGAAACCTTCCCCGGGATGAGTATACTCTAAATATGAAATTTGGTTGAGATCTATCCAGCCGTTTCGACGTGATGGTGGAAAAACCAATCTGGTTTTCCTATAAACACCCCGTGTATTCAAAGTTTCTAAAATGACATGCATATCGAAACCTTCCCTGGGAGGACTATACTCTATATATGAAGTTTGGTTGAGATCTATCCAGCCGTGTCTACGTGATGGTCGAAAAACCATTCTGGTTTTCCTATAAACCCCCCGTGTATTCAAAGATTTTGAAAGGATATGCATATTGAAACCTTCCCCGGGAGGAGTATACTCTAAATATGAAGTTTAGTTGAGACCTATCGAGCCGTTTCGACGTGCTGGTGGAAAAACCATTCTGGTTTTCCTATAAACCCCCCGTGTATTCAAAGATTTTAAAATGATATGCATATCGAAACCTTCCCCGGGAGGAGTATACTCTAAATATATTTGGTTGAGATCTATCCAGCCGTTTCGACGTGATGGTGGAAAAACCATTCTGGAATTCCTATAAACCCAACGTGTTTTCAAAGAATTAAAATGATATGCACATCAAAACCTTCCCCGGGATGAGTATACTCTAAATATGAAATTTGGTTGAGATCTATCCAGCAGTTTTGGACGTGATGGTGGAAAAACCATTCTGGTTTACCTATAAACCCCCCGTGTATTCAATGATTTTAAAATGATATGCATATCGAAACCTTCCCAGGGATGAGTATACTCTAAATATGAAGTTTGGTTGAGATCTATCCAGCCGTTTCGACGTGATGGTGGAAGAACCATTTTGGTTTTCCTATAAACCCAACGTGTTTTCAAAGAGTTTAAAATGATATGCACATCAAAACCTTCCCCGGGAGGAGTATACTCTAAATATGAAGTTTGGTTGAGATCTATCCAGCCGTTTCGACGTGATGGTGGAAAAACCATTGTGGTTTTCCTATAAACCCCGTCTATTCAAAGATTTTAAAATGATATGCATATCGAAACTTTCCCCGGGATGAGTATACTCCAAATATGAAATTTGGTTGAGATCTATCCAGCCGTTTCGACGTGATGGTGGAAAAATCATTCTGGTTTTCCTATAGACCCCCGTGTATTCAAAGATTTTAAAATGATATGCATATCGAAACCTTCCCCGGGAGGAGTATACTCTAAATACGAAGTTTGGTTGAGATCTATCCAGCCGATTCGACGTGATGGTGGAAAAACCATTCTGGTTTTCCTATAAACCCCCGTGTATTCAATGATTTTAAAATGATATGCATATCGAAACCTTCCCCGGGATGAGTATACTCTAAATATGAAATTTGGTTGAGATCTAGCCAGCCGTTTCGACGTGATGGTGGAAAAACCAATCTGGTTTTCCTATAAACACCCCGTGTATTCAAAGTTTCTAAAATGACATGCATATCGAAACCTTCCCTGGGAGGACTATACTCTATATATGAAGTTTGGTTGAGATCTATCCAGCCGTGTCTACGTGATGGTCGAAAAACCATTCTGGTTTTCCTATAAACCCCCCGTGTATTCAAAGATTTTGAAAGGATATGCATATTGAAACCTTCCCCGGGAGGAGTATACTCTAAATATGAAGTTTAGTTGAGACCTATCGAGCCGTTTCGACGTGCTGGTGGAAAAACCATTCTGGTTTTCCTATAAACCCCCCGTGTATTCAAAGATTTTAAAATGATATGCATATCGAAACCTTCCCCGGGAGGAGTATACTCTAAATATATTTGGTTGAGATCTATCCAGCCGTTTCGACGTGATGGTGGAAAAACCATTCTGGTTTTCCTATAAACCCAACGTGTTTTCAAAGAATTAAAATGATATGCACATCAAAACCTTCCCCGGGAGGAGTATACTCTAAATATGAAGTGTGGTTGAGATCTATCCAGCCGTTTCGACGTGATGGTGGAAAAACCATTCTGGTTTTCCTATAAACCCCCGTCTATTCAAAGATTTTAAAATGTTATGCATATCGATACCTTCCCCGGGATGAGTATACTCTAAATATGAAATTTGGTTGAGATCTATCCAGCAGTTTTGGACGTGATGGTGGAAAAACCATTCTGGTTTACCTATAAACCCCCCGTGTATTCAAAGACTTTAAAATGATATGCATATCGAAGCCTTCCCCGGGATGAGTATACTCTATATATGAAGTTTGGTTGAGATCTATCCAGCCGTTTCGACGTGATGGTGGAAAAACCATTCTGGTTTTCCTAGAAACCCCCCGTGTATTCAAAGATTTTAAAATGACATGCATATCGAAACCTTCCCCGGGATGAGTATACTGTATATATGAAATTTGGTTGAGATCTATCGAGCCGTTTCGACGTGATGGTGGAAAAACCATTCTGGTTTTCCTATAAACCCCCGTGTATTCAAAGATTTTAAAATGATATGCATATCGAAACCTTCCCCGGGATGAGTATACTCTAAATATGAAGTTTGGTTGAGATCTATCCAGCCGTTTCGACGTGATGGTGGAAGAACCATTTTGGTTTTCCTATAAACCCAACGTGTTTTCAAAGAGTTTAAAATGATATGCACATCAAAACCTTCCCCGGGAGGACTATACTCTAAATATGAAGTTTGGTTGAGATCTATCCAGCCGTTTCGACGTGATGGTGGAAAAACCATTGTGGTTTTCCTATAAACCCCGTCTATTCAAAGATTTTAAAATGATATGCATATCGAAACTTTCCCTGGGATGAGTATACTCTAAATATGAAATTTGGTTGAGATCTATCCAGCCGTTTCGACGTGATGTTGGAAAAATCATTCTGGTTTTCCTATAAACCCCCCGTGTATTCAAAGATTTTAAAATGACATGCATATCGAAACCTTCCCCGGGATGAGTATACTGTATATATGAAATTTGGTTGAGATCTATCGAGCCGTTTCGACGTGATGGTGGAAAAACCATTCTGGTTTTCCTATAAACCCCCGTGTATTCAAAGATTTTAAAATGATATGCATATCGAAACCTTCCCCGGGAGGAGTATACTCTAAATATATTTGGTTGAGATCTATCCAGCCGTTTCGACGTGATGGTGGAAAAACCATTCTGGTTTTCCTATAAACCCAACGTGTTTTCAAAGAATTTAAAATGATATGCACATCAAAATCTTCCCCGGGAGGAGTATACTCTAAATATGAAGTTTGGTTGAGATCTATCCAGCCGTTTCGACGTGATGGTGGAAAAACCATTCTGGTTTTCCTATAAACCCCCGTCTATTCAAAGATTTTAAAATGTTATGCATATCAAAACCTTCCCCGGGATGAGTATACTCTAAATATGAAATTTGGTTGAGATCTATCCAGCAGTTTTGGACGTGATGGTGGAAAAACCATTCTGGTTTACCTATAAACCCCCCGTGTATTCAATGATTTTAAAATGATATGCATATCGAAACCTTCCCAGGGATGAGTATACTCTAAATATGAAGTTTGGTTGAGATCTATCCAGCCGTTTCGACGTGATGGTGGAAGAACCATTTTGGTTTTCCTATAAACCCAACGTGTTTTCAAAGAGTTTAAAATGATATGCACATCAAAACCTTCCCCGGGAGGAGTATACTCTAAATATGAAGTTTGGTTGAGATCTATCCAGCCGTTTCGACGTGATGGTGGAAAAACCATTGTGGTTTTCCTATAAACCCCGTCTATTCAAAGATTTTAAAATGATATGCATATCGAAACTTTCCCCGGGATGAGTATACTCTAAATATGAAATTTGGTTGAGATCTATCCAGCCGTTTCGACGTGATGGTGGAAGAATCATTCTGGTTTTCCTATAGACCCCCGTGTATTCAAAGATTTTAAAATGATATGCATATCGAAACCTTCCCCGGGAGGAGTATACTCTAAATACGAAGTTTGGTTGAGATCTATCCAGCCGATTCGACGTGATGGTGGAAAAACCATTCTGGTTTTCCTATAAACCCCCGTGTATTCAATGATTTTAAAATGATATGCATATCGAAACCTTCCCCGGGATGAGTATACTCTAAATATGAAATTTGGTTGAGATCTATCCAGCCGTTTCGACGTGATGGTGGAAAAACCAATCTGGTTTTCCTATAAACACCCCGTGTATTCAAAGTTTCTAAAATGACATGCATATCGAAACCTTCCCTGGGAGGACTATACTCTATATATGAAGTTTGGTTGAGATCTATCCAGCCGTGTCTACGTGATGGTCGAAAAACCATTCTGGTTTTCCTATAAACCCCCCGTGTATTCAAAGATTTTGAAAGGATATGCATATTGAAACCTTCCCCGGGAGGAGTATACTCTAAATATGAAGTTTAGTTGAGACCTATCGAGCCGTTTCGACGTGCTGGTGGAAAAACCATTCTGGTTTTCCTATAAACCCCCCGTGTATTCAAAGATTTTAAAATGATATGCATATCGAAACCTTCCCCGGGAGGAGTATACTCTAAATATATTTGGTTGAGATCTATCCAGCCGTTTCGACGTGATGGTGGAAAAACCATTCTGGTTTTCCTATAAACCCAACGTGTTTTCAAAGAATTAAAATGATATGCACATCAAAACCTTCCCCGGGAGGAGTATACTCTAAATATGAAGTTTGGTTGAGATCTATCCAGCCGTTTCGACGTGATGGTGGAAAAACCATTCTGGTTTTCCTATAAACCCCCGTCTATTCAAAGATTTTAAAATGTTATGCATATCGATACCTTCCCCGGGATGAGTATACTCTAAATATGAAATTTGGTTGAGATCTATCCAGCAGTTTTGGACGTGATGGTGGAAAAACCATTCTGGTTTACCTATAAACCCCCCGTGTATTCAAAGATTTTAAAATGATATGCATATCGAAGCCTTCCCCGGGATGAGTATACTCTATATATGAAGTTTGGTTGAGATCTATCCAGCCGTTTCGACGTGATGGTGGAAAAACCATTCTGGTTTTCCTAGAAACCCCCCGTGTATTCAAAGATTTTAAAATGACATGCATATCGAAACCTTCCCCGGGATGAGTATACTGTATATATGAAATTTGGTTGAGATCTATCGAGCCGTTTCGACGTGATGGTGGAAAAACCATTCTGGTTTTCCTATAAACCCCCGTGTATTCAAAGATTTTAAAATGATATGCATATCGAAACCTTCCCCGGGATGAGTATACTCTAAATATGAAGTTTGGTTGAGATCTATCCAGCCGTTTCGACGTGATGGTGGAAGAACCATTTTGGTTTTCCTATAAACCCAACGTGTTTTCAAAGAGTTTAAAATGATATGCACATCAAAACCTTCCCCGGGAGGACTATACTCTAAATATGAAGTTTGGTTGAGATCTATCCAGCCGTTTCGACGTGATGGTGGAAAAACCATTGTGGTTTTCCTATAAACCCCGTCCATTCAAAGATTTTAAAATGATATGCATATCGAAACTTTCCCCGGGATGAGTATACTCTAAATATGAAATTTGGTTGAGATCTATCCAGCCGTTTCGACGTGATGGTGGAAAAATCATTCTGGTTTTCCTATAAACCCCCCGTGTATTCAAAGATTTTAAAATGATATGCATATCGAAACCTTCCCCGGGAGGAGTATACTCTAAATACGAAGTTTGGTTGAGATCTATCCAGCCGATTCGACGTGATGGTGGAAAAACCATTCTGGTTTTCCTATAAACCCCCGTGTATTCAATGATTTTAAAATGATATGCATATCGAAACCTTCCCCGGGATGAGTATACTCTAAATATGAAATTTGGTTGAGATCTATCCAGCCGTTTCGACGTGATGGTGGAAAAACCAATCTGGTTTTCCTATAAACACCCCGTGTATTCAAAGTTTCTAAAATGACATGCATATCGAAACCTTCCCTGGGAGGACTATACTCTATATATGAAGTTTGGTTGAGATCTATCCAGCCGTGTCTACGTGATGATCGAAAAACCATTCTGGTTTTCCTATAAACCCCCCGTGTATTCAAAGGTTTTGAAAGGATATGCATATCGAAACCTTCCCCGGGAGGAGTATACTCTAAATATGAAGTTTAGTTGAGACCTATCGAGCCGTTTCGACGTGCTGGTGGAAAAACCATTCTGGTTTTCCTATAAACCCCCCGTGTATTCAAAGATGTTAAAATGATATGCATATCGAAACTTTCCCCGTTATGAGTATACTCTAAATATGAAATACGGTTGAGATCTATCCAGCCGTTTCGATGTGATGGTGGAAAAACCATTCTGGTTTTCCTATAAACACCCCGTGTATTCAAAGATTTTAAAATGATATGCATATCGAAAACTTCCCCGGGATGAGTATACTCTAAATATGAAATTTGTTTGAGATCTATCCAGCCGTTTCGACGCGATGGTGGAAAAACCATTCTGGTTTTCCTATAAACGCCCCGTGTATTCAAAGATTTTAATATGATATGCATATCGAAACCTTCCCTGGGAGGAGTATACTCTAAATATGAAATTTGGTTGAGATCTATCCGGCCGTTACGACGTGATGGTGGAAAAACCATTCTGGTTTTCCTATAAACCCCCGTCTATTCAAAGATTTTAAAATGATATGCATATCGAAACCTTCCCCGGGAGGAGTATACTCTAAATATGAAGTTTACTTGAGATCTATCGAGCCGTTTCGACGTGATGGCGGAAAAACCATTCTGGTTTTTTATAAACCCCCGTGTATTCAAAGATTTTAAAATGATATGCATATCGAAACCTTCCCCGGGATGAGTATACTCTAAATATGAAGTTTGGTTGAGATCTATCCAAACGTTTCGACGTGATAGTGGAAAAACCATTCTGGTTTTCCTATAAACCCCCCGTGTATTCAAAGATTTTAAAGTGATATGCATATCAAAACCTTCCCCGGGAGGAATATACTCTAAATATGAAGTTTGGTTGAGATCTATCCAGCCGTTTCGACGTGATGGTGGAAAAACCATTGTGGTTTTCCTATAAACCCCCGTCTATTCAAAGATTTTAAAATGATATGCACATCGAAACTTTCCCCGGGATGAGTATACTCTAAATATGAAATTTGGTTGAGATCTATCCAGCCGTTTCGACGTGATGGTGGAAAAATCATTCTGGTTCTCCTATAAACCCCCCGTGTATTCAAAGATTTTAAAATGATATGCATATCGAAACCTTCCCCGGGAGGAGTATACTATAAATACGAAGTTTGGTTGAGATCTATCCAGCCGATTCGACGTGATGGTGGAAAAACCATTCTGGTTTTCCTATAAACCCCCCGTGTATTCAATGATTTTAAAATGACATGCATATCGAAACCTTCCCCGGGATGAGTATACTCTAAATATGAATTTTGGTTGAGATCTATCCAGCCGTTTCGACGTGATGGTGGAAAAACCAATCTGGTTTTCCTATAAACACCCCGTGTATTCAAAGTTTCTAAAATGACATGCATATCGAAACCTTCCCTGGGAGGAGTATACTCTATATATGAAGTTTGGTTGAGATCTATCCAGCCGTGTCTACGTGATGGTCGAAAAACCATTCTGGTTTTCCTATAAACCCCCCGTGTATTCAAAGATTTTGAAAGGATATGCATATCGAAACCTTCCCCGGGAGGAGTATACTCTAAATATGAAGTTTAGTTGAGACCTATCGAGCCGTTTCGACGTGCTGGTGGAAAAACCATTCTGGTTTTCCTATAAACCCCCGTGTATTCAAAGATGTTAAAATGATATGCATATCGAAACTTTCCCCGGGATGAGTATACTCTAAATATGAAATACGGTTGAGATCTATCCAGCCGTTTCGATGTGATGGTGGAAAAACCATTCTGGTTTTCCTATAAACACCCCGTGTATTCAAAGATTTTAAAATGATATGCATATCGAAAACTTCCCCGGGATGAGTATACTCTAAATATGAAATTTGTTTGAGATCTATCCAGCCGTTTCGACGCGATGGTGGAAAAACCATTCTGGTTTTCCTATAAACGCCCCGTGTATTCAAAGATTTTAAAATGATATGCATATCGAAACCTTCCCCGGGAGGAGTATACTCTAAATATGAAATTTGGTTGAGATCTATCCGGCCGTTACGACGTGATGGTGGAAAAACCATTCTGGTTTTCCTATAAACCCCCGTCTATTCAAGGATTTTAAAATGATATGCATATCGAAACCTTCCCCGGGAGGAGTATACTCTAAATATGCAGTTTAGTTGAGATCTATCGAGCCGTTTCGACGTGATGGTGGAAAAACCATTCTGGTTTTCCTATAAACCCCCGTCTATTCAAAGATTTTAAAATGTTATGCATATCGAAACCTTCCCCGGGATGAGTACACTCTAAATATGAAATTTGGTTGAGATCTATCCAGCCGATTCGACGTGATGGTGGAAAGACCATTCTGGTTTTCCTATAAACCCCCCGTGTATTCTAAGATTTTAAAATGATATGCATATCGAAACCTTCCCCGGGAGGAGTATACTCTAAATATGAAGTTTACTTGAGATCTATCGAGCAGTTTCGACGTGTTGGCGGAAAAACCATTCTGGTTTTTTATAAACCCCCGTGTATTCCAGGATTTTAAAATGATATGCATATCGAAACCTTCCCCGGGATGAGTATACTCTAAATATGAAATTTGGTTGAGATCTATCCAACCGTTTCGACGTGATAGTGGAAAAACCATTCTGGTTTTCCTATAAACCCCCCGTGTATTCAAAGATTTTAAAGTGATATGCATATCAAAACCTTCCCCGGGAGGAGTATACTCTAAATATGAAGTTTGGTTGAGATCTATCCAGCCGTTTCGACGTGATGGTGGAAAAACCATTCTGGTTTTCCTATAAACCCCTGTCTATTCAAAGATTTTAAAATGATATGCATATCGAAACCTCTCCCGGGAGGGTATACTCTAAATGTGAAGTTTGGTTGAGATCTATCCAGCCGTTTAGACGTGATGGTGGAAAAACCATTCTGGTTTTCCTATAAACACCCCGTGTATTCAAAGATTTTAAAATGATATGCATATCGAAACCTTCCCCGGGATGAGTATACTCTAAATATGAAGATGGGTTGAGATCTATCCAGCCGTTTCGACGTGATGGTGGAAAAACCATTCTGGTTTTCCTATAAACCCCCCGTGTATTCAAAGATTTTGAAATGACATGCATATCGAAACCTTCCCCGGGATGAGTATACTGTATATATGAAATTTGGTTGAGATCTATCGAGCCGTTTCGACGTGATGGTGGAAATACCATTCTGGTTTTCCTATAAACCCCCGTGTATTCAAAGATTTTAAAATGATATGCATATCGAAACCTTCCCCGGGAGGAGTATACTCTAAATATATTTGGTTGAGATCTATCCAGCCGTTTCGACGTGATGGTGGAAAAACCATTCTGGTTTTCCTATAAACCCCCCGTGTATTCAAAGATTTTAAAATGATATGCATATCGAAACCTTCCCCGGGAGGAGTATACTCTAAATATGAAGTTTACTTGAGATCTATCGAGCCGTTTCGACGTGATGGTGGAAAAACCATTCTGGTTTTCCTATAAACCCCCGTCTATTCAAAGATTTTAAAATGTTATGCATGTCGAAACCTTCCCCGGGATGAGTATACTCTAAATATGAAATTTGGTTGAGATCTATCCAGCCGTTTCGACGTGATGGTGGAAAAACCATTCTGGTTTTCCTATAAACCCCCCGTGTATTCAAAGATTTTAAAATGATATGCATATCGAAACCTTCCCCGGGAGGAGTATACTCTAAATATGAAGTTTACTTGAGATCTATCGAGCCGTTTCGACGTGATGGTGGAAAAACCATTCTGGTTTTCCTATAAACCCCCCGTGTATTCTAAGATTTTAAAATGATATGCATATCGAAACCTTCCCCGGGAGGAGTATACTCTAAATATGAAGTTTACTTGAGATCTATCGAGCCGTTTCGACGTGATGGCGGAAAAACCATTCTGGTTTTTTATAAACCCCCGTGTATTCAAAGATTTTAAAATGATATGCATATCGAAACCTTCCCCGGGATGAGTATACTCTAAATATGAAATTTGGTTGAGATCTATCCAAACGTTTCGACGTGATAGTGGAAAAACCATTCTGGTTTTCCTATAAACCCTCCGTGTATTCAAAGATTTTAAAGTGATATGCATATCAAAACCTTCCCCGGGAGGAGTATACTCTAAATATGAAGTTTGGTTGAGATCTATCCAGCCGTTTCGACGTGATGGTGGAAAAACCATTGTGGTTTTCCTATAAACCCCCGTCTATTCAAAGATTTTAAAATGATATGCACATCGAAACTTTCCCCGGGATGAGTATACTCTAAATATGAAATTTGGTTGAGATCTATCCAGCCGTTTCGACGTGATGGTGGAAAAATCATTCTGGTTTTCCTATAAACCCCCCGTGTATTCAAAGATTTTAAAATGATATGCACATCGAAACCTTCCCCGGGAGGAGTATACTCTAAATACGAAGTTTGGTTGAGATCTATCCAGCCCATTCGACGTGATGGTGGAAAAACCATTCTCGTTTTCCTATAAACCCCCCGTGTATTCAATGATTTTAAAATGATATGCATATCGAAACCTTCCCCGGGATGAGTATACTCTAAATATGAAATTTGGTTGAGATCTATCCAGCCGTTTCGACGTGATGGTGGAAAAACAATCTGGTTTTCCTATAAACACCCCGTGTATTCAAAGTTTCTAAAATGACATGCATATCGAAACCTTCCCTGGGAGGAGTATACTCTATATATGAAGTTTGGTTGAGATCTATCCAGCCGTGTCTACGTGATGGTCGAAAAACCATTCTGGTTTTCCTATAAACCCCCCGTGTATTCAAAGATTTTGAAAGGATATGCATATCGAAACCTTCCCCGGAGGAGTATACTCTAAATATGAAGTTTAGTTGAGACCTATCGAGCCGTTTCGACGTGCTGGTGGAAAAACCATTCTGGTTTTCCTATAAACCCCCGTGTATTCAAAGATGTTAAAATGACATGCATATCGAAACTTTCCCCGGGATGAGTATACTCTAAATATGAAATACGGTTGAGATCTATCCAGCCGTTTCGATGTGATGGTGGAAAAACCATTCTGGTTTTCCTATAAACACCCCGTGTATTCAAAGATTTTAAAATGATATGCATATCGAAAACTTCCCCGGGATGAGTATACTCTAAATATGAAATTTGTTTGAGATCTATCCAGCCGTTTCGACGCGATGGTGGAAAAACCATTCTGGTTTTCCTATAAACGCCCCGTGTATTCAAATATTGTAAAATGATATGCATATCGAAACCTTCCCCGGGAGGAGTATACTCTAAATATGAAATTTGGTTGAGATCTATCCGGCCGTTACGACGTGATGGTGGAAAAACCATTCTGGTTTTCCTATAAACCCCCGTCTATTCAAGGATTTTAAAATGATATGCATATCGAAACCTCCCCCGGGAGGAGTATACTCTAAATATGCAGTTTAGTTGAGATCTATCGAGCGGTTTCGACGTGATGGTGGAAAAACCATTCTGGTTTTCCTATAAACCCCCGTCTATTCAAAGATTTTAAAATGTTATGCATATCGAAACCTTCCCCGGGATGAGTATACTCTAAATATGAAATTTGGTTGAGATCTATCCAGCCGTTTCGACGTGATGGTGGAAAAACCATTCTGCTTTTCCTATAAACCCCCCGTGTATTCAAAGATTTTAAAATGATATGCATATCGAAACCTTCCCCGGGAGGAGTATACTCTAAATATGAAGTTTACTTGAGATCTATCGAGCCGTTTCGACGTGATGGCGGAAAAACCATTCCGGTTTTTTATAAACCCCCGTGTATTCAAAGATTTTAAAATGATATGCATATCGAAACCTTCCCCGGGATGAGTATACTCTAAATATGAAATTTGGTTGAGATCTATCCAACCGTTTCGACGTGATAGTGGAAAAACCATTCTGGTTTTCCTATAAACCCCCGTGTATTCAAAGATTTTATAATGATATGCATATCGAAACCTTCCCCGGGAGGAGTATACTCTAAATATGAAGTTTGGTTGAGATCTATCCAGCCGTTCCGACGTGATGGTGGAAAAACCATTCTGGTTTTCCTATAAACACCCCGTGTATTCAAAGATTTTAAAATGATATGCATATCGAAACCTTCCCCGGGATGAGTATACTCTAAATATGAAGATTGGTTGAGATCTATCCAGCCGTTTCGACGTGATGGTGCAAAAACCATTCTGGTTTTCCTATAAACCCCCCGTGTATTCAAAGATTTTAAAATGACATGCATATCGAAACCTTCCCCGGGATGAGTATACTGTATATATGAAATTTGGTTGAGATCTATCGAGCCGTTTCGACGTGATGGTGGAAAAACCATTCTGGTTTTCCTATAAACCCCCGTCTATTCAAAGATTTTAAAATGATATGCATATCGAAACCTTCCCCGGGAGGAGTATACTCTAAATATATTTGGTTGAGATCTATCCAGCCGTTTCGTCGTGATGGTGGAAAACCATTCTGGTTTTCCTATAAACCCAACGTGTTTTCAAAGAATTTAAAATGATATGCACATCAAAACCTTCCCCGGGAGGAGTATACACTAAATATGAAGTTTGGTTGAGATCTATCCAGCCGTTTCGACGTGATGGTGGAAAAACCATTCTGGTTTTCCTATAAACCCCCGTCTATTCAAAGATTTTAAAATGTTATGCATATCGAAACCTTCCCCGGGATGAGTATACTCTAAATATGAAATTTGGTTGAGATCTATCCAGCCGTTTCGACGTGATGGTGGAAAAACCATTCTGGTTTACCTATAAACCCCCCGTGTATTCTAAGATTTTAAAATGATATGCATATCGAAGCCTTCCCCGGGATGAGTATACTCTAAATATGAAGTTTGGTTGAGATCTATCCAGCCGTTTCGACGTGATGGTGGAAAAACCATTCTGGTTTTCCTATAAACCCCCCGTGTATTCAAAGATTTTAAAATGACATGCATATCGAAGCCTTCCCCGGGATGAGTATACTCTATATATGAAGTTTGGTTGAGATCTATCCAGCCGTGTCTACGTGATGGTCGAAAAACCATTCTGGTTTTCCTATAAACCCCCCGTGTATTCAAAGATTTTGAAAGGATATGCATATCGAAACCTTCCCCGGGAGGAGTATACTCTAAATATGAAGTTTAGATGAGACCTATCGAGCCGTTTCGACGTGCTGGTGGAAAAACCATTCTGGTTTTCCTATAAACCCCCCGTGTATTCAAAGATTTTAAAATGATATGCATATCGAAACTTTCCCCGGGATGAGTATACTCTAAATATGAAATACGGTTGAGATCTATCCAGCCGTTTCGATGTGATGGTGGAAAAACCATTCTGGTTTTCCTATAAACACCCCGTGTATTCAAAGATTTTAAAATGATATGCATATCGAAAACTTCCCCGGGATGAGTATACTCTAAATATGAAATTTGTTTGAGATCTATCCAGCCGTTTCGACGCGATGGTGGAAAAACCATTCTGGTTTTCCTATAAACGCCCCGTGTATTCAAAGATTTTAAAATGATATGCATATCGAAACCTTCCCCGGGAGGAGTATACTCTAAATATGAAATTTGGTTGAGATCTATCCGGCCGTTACGACGTGCTGGTGGAAAAACCATTCTGGTTTTCCTATAAACCCCCGTCTATTCAAGGATTTTAAAATGATATGCATATCGAAACCTTCCCCGGGAGGAGTATACTATAAATATGCAGTTTAGTTGAGATCTATCGAGCCGTTTCGACGTGATGGTGGAAAAACCATTCTGGATTTCCTATAAACCCCCGTCTATTCAAAGATTTTAAAATGTTATGCATATCGAAACCTTCCCCGGGATGAGTATACTCTAAATATGAAATTTGGTTGAGATCTATCCAGCCGATTCGACGTGATGGTGGAAAAACCATTCTGGTTTTCCTATAAACCCCCCGTGTATTCTAAGATTTTAAAATGATATGCATATCGAAACCTTCCCCCGGAGGAGTATACTCTAAATATGAAGTTTACTTGAGATCTATCGAGCCTTTTCGACGTGTTGGCGGAAAAACCATTCTGGTTTTTTATAAACCCCCGTGTATTCAAAGATTTTAAAATGATATGCATATCGAAACCTTCCCCGGGATGAGTATACTCTAAATATGAAATTTGGTTGAGATCTATCCAACCGTTTCGACGTGATAGTGGAAAAACCATTGTGGTTTTCCTATAAACCCCCCGTGTATTCAAAGATTTTAAAGTGATATGCATATCAAAACCTTCCCCGGGAGGAGTATACTCTAAATATGAAGTTTGGTTGAGATCTATCCAGCCGTTTCGACGTGATGGTGGAAAAACCATTTTGGTTTTCCTATAAACCCAACGTGTTTTCAAAGAGTATAAAATGATATGCACATCAAAACCTTCCCCGGGAGGAGTATACTCTAAATATGAAGTTTGGTTGAGATCTATCCAGCCGTTTCGACGTGATGGTGGAAAAACCATTCTGGTTTCCCTATAAACCCCCCGTGTATTCAAAGATTTTAAAATGATATGCATATCGAAACCTTCCCCGGGAGGAGTATACTCTAAATATGAAGTTTACTTGAGATCTATCGAGCCGTTTCGACGTGATGGTGGAAAAACCATTCTGGTTTTCCTATAAACCCCCGTCTATTCAAAGATTTTAAAATGTGATGCATATCGAAACCTTCCCCGGGATGAGTATACTCTAAATATGAAATTTGGTTGAGATCTATCCAGCCGTTTCGACGTGATGGTGGAAAAACCATTCTGGTTTTCCTATAAACCCCCCGTGTATTCAAAGATTTTAAAATGATATGCATATCGAAACCTTCCCCTGGAGGAGTATACTCTAAATATGAAGTTTACTTGAGATCTATCGAGCCGTTTCGACGTGATGGTGGAAAAACCATTCTGGTTTTCCTATAAACCCCCCGTGTATTCTAAGATTTTAAAATGATAAGCATATCGAAACCTTCCCCGGGAGGAGTATACTCTAAATATGAAGTTTACTTGAGATCTATCGAGCCGTTTCGACGTGATGGCGGAAAAACCATTCTGGTTTTTTATAAACCCCCGTGTATTCAAAGATTTTAAAATGATATGCATATCGAAACCTTCCCCGGGATGAGTATACTCTAAATATGAAATTTGTTGAGATCTATCCAAACGTTTCGACGTGATAGTGGAAAAACCATTCTGGTTTTCCTATAAACCCCCCGTGTATTCAAAGATTTTAAAGTGATATGCATATCAAAACCTTCCCCGGGAGGAGTATACTCTAAATATGAAGTTTGGTTGAGATTTATCCAGCCGTTTCGACGTGATGGTGGAAAAACCATTGTGGTTTTCCTATAAACCCCCGTCTATTCAAAGATTTTAAAATGATATGCACATCGAAACTTTCCCCGGGATGAGTATACTCTAAATATGAAATTTGGTTGAGATCTATCCAGCCGTTTCGACGTGATGGTGGAAAAATCATTCTGGTTTTCCTATAAACACCCCGTGTATTCAAAGATTTTAAAATGATATGCATATCGAAACCTTCCCCGGGAGGAGTATACTCTAAATACGAAGTTTGGTTGAGATCTATCCAGCCGATTCGACGTGATGGTGGAAAAACCATTCTGGTTTTCCTATAAACCCCCCGTGTATTCAATGATTTTAAAATGGTATGCATATCGAAACCTTCCCCGGGATGAGTATACTATAAATATGAAATTTGGTTGAGATCTATCCAGCCGTTTCGACGTGATGGTGGAAAAACCAATCTGGTTTTCCTATAAACACCCCGTGTATTCAAAGTTTCTAAAATGACATGCATATCGAAACCTTCCCTGGGAGGAGTATACTCTATATATGAAGTTTGGTTGAGATCTATCCAGCCGTGTCTACGTGATGGTCGAAAAACCATTCTGGTTTTCCTATAAACCCCCCGTGTATTCAAAGATTTTGAAAGGATATGCATATCGAAACCTTCCCCGGAGGAGTATACTCTAAATATGAAGTTTAGTTGAGACCTATCGAGCCGTTTCGACGTGCTGGTGGAAAAACCATTCTGGTTTTCCTATAAACCCCCCGTGTATTCAAAGATGTTAAAATGACATGCATATCGAAACTTTCCCCGGGATGAGTATACTCTAAATATGAAATACGGTTGAGATCTATCCAGCCGTTTCGATGTGATGGTGGAAAAACCATTCTGGTTTTCCTATAAACACCCCGTGTATTCAAAGATTTTAAAATGATATGCATATCGAAAACTTCCCCGGGATGAGTATACTCTAAATATGAAATTTGTTTGAGATCTATCCAGCCGTTTCGACGCGATGGTGGAAAAACCATTCTGGTTTTCCTATAAACCCCCGTCTATTCAAGGATTTTAAAATGATATGCATATCGAAACCTCCCCCGGGAGGAGTATACTCTAAATATGCAGTTTAGTTGAGATCTATCGAGCCGTTTCGACGTGATGGTGGAAAAACCATTCTGGTTTTCCTATAAACCCCCGTCTATTCAAAGATTTTAAAATGTTATGCATATCGAAACCTTCCCCGGGATGAGTATACTCTAAATATGAAATTTGGTTGAGATCTATCCAGCCGTTTCGACGTGATGGTGGAAAAACCATTCTGCTTTTCCTATAAACCCCCGTGTATTCAAAGATTTTAAAATGATATGCATATCGAAACCTTCCCCGGGAGGAGTATACTCTAAATATGAAGTTTACTTGAGATCTATCGAGCCGTTTCGACGTGATGGCGGAAAAACCATTCCGGTTTTTTATAAACCCCCGTGTATTCAAAGATTTTAAAATGATATGCATATCGAAACCTTCCCCGGGATGAGTATACTCTAAATATGAAATTTGGTTGAGATCTATCCAACCGTTTCGACGTGATAGTGGAAAAACCACTCTGGTTTTCCTATAAACCCCCGTGTGTTCAAAGATTTTATAATGATATGCATATCGAAACCTTCCCCGGGAGGAGTATACTCTAAATATATTTGGTTGAGATCTATCCAGCCGTTTCGACGTGATGGTGGAAAAACCATTCTGGTTTTCCTGTAAACCCAACGTGTTTTCAAAGAGTTTAAAATGATATGCACATCAAAACCTTCCCCGGGAGGAGTATACTCTAAATATGAAGTTTGGTTGAGATCTATCCAGCCGTTCCGACGTGATGGTGGAAAAACCATTCTGGTTTTCCTATAAACACCCCGTGTATTCAAAGATTTTAAAATGATATGCATATCGAAACCTTCCCCGAGATGAGTATACTCTAAATATGAAGATTGGTTGAGATCTATCCAGCCGTTTCGACGTGATGGTGGAAAAACCATTCTGGTTTTCCTATAAACCCCCCGTGTATTCAAAGATTTTAAAATGACATGCATATCGAAACCTTCCCCGGGATGAGTATACTGTATATATGAAATTTGGTTGAGATCTATCGAGCCGTTTCGACGTGATGGTGGAAAAACCATTCTGGTTTTCCTATAAACCCCCGTCTATTCAAAGATTTTAAAATGATATGCATATCGAAACCTTCCCCGGGAGGAGTATACTCTAAATATATTTGGTTGAGATCTATCCAGCCGTTTCGACGTGATGGTGGAAAACCATTCTGGTTTTCCTATAAACCCAACGTGTTTTCAAAGAATTTAAAATGATATGCACATCAAAACCTTCCCCGGGAGGAGTATACACTAAATATGAAGTTTGGTTGAGATCTATCCAGCCGTTTCGACGTGATGGTGGAAAAACCATTCTGGTTTTCCTATAAACCCCCGTCTATTCAAAGATTTTAAAATGTTATGCATATCGAAACCTTCCCCGGGATGAGTATACTCTAAATATGAAATTTGGTTGAGATCTATCCAGCCGTTTCGACGTGATGGTGGAAAAACCATTCTGGTTTACCTATAAACCCCCCGTGTATTCAAAGATTTTAAAATGATATGCATATCGAAGCCTTCCCCGGGATGAGTATACTCTAAATATGAAGTTTGGTTGAGATCTATCCAGCCGTTTCGACGTGATGGTGGAAAAACCATTCTGGTTTTCCTATAAACCCCCCGTGTATTCAAAGATGTTAAAATGACATGCATATCGAAGCCTTCCCCGGGATGAGTATACTGTATATATGAAATTTGGTTGAGATCTATCGAGCCGTTTCGACGTGATGGTGGAAAAACCATTCTGGTTTTCCCATAAACCCCCGTGTATTCAAAGATTTTAAAATGATATGCATATCGAAACCTTCCCCGGGATGAGTATACTCTAAATATGAAGTTTGGTTGAGATCTATCCAGCCGTTTCGACGTGATGGTGGAAGAACCATTTTGGTTTTCCTATAAACCCAACGTGTTTTCAAAGAGTTTAAAATGATATGCACATCAAAACCTTCCCCGGGAGGAGTATACTCTAAATATGAAGTTTGGTTGAGATCTATCCAGCCGTTTCGACGTGATGGTGAAAAAACCATTGTGGTTTTCCTATAAACCCCCGTCTATTCAAAGATTTTAAAATGATATGCATATCGAAACTTTCCCCGGGATGAGTATACTCTAAATATGAAATTTGGTTGAGATCTATCCAGCCGTTTCGACGTGATGGTGGAAAAATCATTCTGGTTTTCCTATAAACCCCCCGTGTATTCAAAGATTTTAAAATGATATGCATATCGAAACCTTCCCCGGGAGGAGTATACTCTAAATACGAAGTTTGGTTGAGATCTATCCAGCCGATTCGACGTGATGGTGGAAAAACCATTCTGGTTTTCCTATAAACCCCCGTGTATTCAACGATTTTAAAATGATATGCATATCGAAACCTTCCCCGGGATGAGTATACTCTAAATATGAAATTTGGTTGAGATCTATCCAGCCGTTTCGACGTGATGGTGGAAAAACCAATCTGGTTTTCCTATAAACACCCCGTGTATTCAAAGTTTCTAAAATGACATGCATATCGAAACCTTCCCTGGGAGGACTATACTCTATATATGAAGTTTGGTTGAGATCTATCCAGCCGTGTCTACGTGATGGTCGAAAAACCATTCTGGTTTTCCTAAAAACCCCCCGTGTATTCAAAGATTTTGAAAGGATATGCATATCGAAACCTTCCCCGGGAGGAGTATACTCTAAATATGAAGTTTAGTTGAGACCTATCGAGCCGTTACGACGTGCTGGTGGAAAAACCATTCTGGTTTTCCTATAAACCCCCCGTGTATTCAAAGATGTTAAAATGATATGCATATCGAAACTTTCCCCGGGATGAGTATACTCTAAATATGAAATACGGTTGAGATCTATCCAGCCGTTTCGATGTGATGGTGGAAAAACCATTCTGGTTTTCCTATAAACATCCCGTGTATTCAAAGATTTTAAAATGATATGCATATCGGAAACTTCCCCGGGATGAGTATACTCTAAATATGAAATTTGTTTGAGATCTATCCAGCCGTTTCGATGCGATGGTGGAAAAACCATTCTGGTTTTCCTATAAACGCCCCGTGTATTCAAAGATTTTAAAATGATATGCATATCGAAACCTTCCCCGGGAGGAGTATACTCTAAATATGAAATTTGGTTGAGATCTATCCGGCCGTTACGACGTGCTGGTGGAAAAACCATTCTGGTTTTCCTATAAACCCCCGTCTATTCAAGGATTTTAAAATGATATGCATATCGAAACCTTCCCCGGGAGGAGTATACTCTAAATATGCAGTTTAGTTGAGATCTATCGAGCCGTTTCGACGTGATGGTGGAAAAACCATTCTGGTTTTCCTATAAACCCCCGTCTATTCAAAGATTTTAAAATGTTATGCATATCGAAACCTTCCCCGGGATGAGTATACTCTAAATATGAAATTTGGTTGAGATCTATCCAGCCGATTCGACGTGATGGTGGAAAAACCATTCTGGTTTTCCTATAAACCCCCCGTGTATTCTAAGATTTTAAAATGATATGCATATCGAAACCTTCCCCCGGAGGAGTATACTCTAAATATGAAGTTTACTTGAGATCTATCGAGCCTTTTGGACGTGTTGGCGGAAAAACCATTCTGGTTTTTTATAAACCCCCGTGTATTCAAAGATTTTAAAATGATATGCATATCGAAACCTTCCCCGGGATGAGTATACTATAAATATGAAATTTGGTTGAGATCTATCCAACCGTTTCGACGTGATAGTGGAAAAACCATTCTGGTTTTCCTATAAACCCCCCGTGTATTCAAAGATTTTAAAGTGATATGCATATCAAAACCTTCCCCGGGAGGAGTATACTCTAAATATGAAGTTTGGTTGAGATCTATCCAGCCGTTTCGACGTGATGGTGGAAAAACCATTCTGGTTTTCCTATAAACCCCTGTCTATTCAAAGATTTTAAAGTGATATGCATATCGAAACCTCTCCCGGGATGAGTATACTCTAAATTATTAAGTTTGGTTGAGATCTATCCAGCCGTTTCGACGTGATGGTGGAAAAACCATTCTGGTTTTCCTATAAACACCCCGTGTATTCCAAGATTTTAAAATGATATGCATATCGAAACCTTCCCCGGGATGAGTATACTCTAAATATGAAGATTGGTTGAGATCTATCCAGCCGTTTCGACGTGATGGTAGAAAAACCATTCTGGTTTTCCTATAAACCCCCGTGTATTCAAAGATTTTGAAATGACATGCATATCGAAACCTTCCCCGGGATGAGTATACTGTATATATGAAATTTGGTTGAGATCTATCGAGCCGTTTCGACGTGATGGTGGAAAAACCATTCTGGTTTTCCTATAAACCCCCGTGTATTCAAAGATTTTAAAATGATATGCATATCGAAACCTTCCCCGGGAGGAGTATACTCTAAATATATTTGGTTGAGATCTATCCAGCCGTTTCGACGTGATGGTGGAAAAACCATTTTGGTTTTCCTATAAACCCAACGTGTTTTCAAAGAGTATAAAATGATATGCACATCAAAACCTTCCCCGGGAGGAGTATACTCTAAATATGAAGTTTGGTTGAGATCTATCCAGCCGTTTCGACGTGATGGTGGAAAAACCATTCTGGTTTTCCTATAAACCCCCCGTGTATTCAAAGATTTTAAAATGATATGCATATCGAAACCTTCCCCGGGAGGAGTATACTCTAAATATGAAGTTTACTTGAGATCTATCGAGCCGTTTCGACGTGATGGTGGAAAAACCATTCTGGTTTTCCTATAAACCCCCGTCTATTCAACGATTTTAAAATGTGATGCATATCGAAACCTTCCCCGGGATGAGTATACTCTAAATATGAAATTTGGTTGAGATCTATCCAGCCGTTTCGACGTGATGGTGGAAAAACCATTCTGGTTTTCCTATAAACCCCCCGTGTATTCAAAGATTTTAAAATGATATGCATATCGAAACCTTCCCCGGGAGGAGTATACTCTAAATATGAAGTTTACTTGAGATCTATCGAGCCGTTTCGACGTGATGGTGGAAAAACCATTCTGGTTTTCCTTTAAACCCCCCGTGTATTCTAAGATTTTAAAATGATAAGCATATCGAAACCTTCCCCGGGAGGAGTATACTCTAAATATGAAGTTTACTTGAGATCTATCGAGCCGTTTCGACGTGATGGCGGAAAAACCATTCTGGTTTTTTATAAACACCCGTGTATTCAAAGATTTTAAAATGATATGCATATCGAAACCTTCCCCGGGATGAGTATACTCTAAATATGAAATTTGGTTGAGATCTATCCAAACGTTTCGACGTGATAGTGGAAAAACCATTCTGGTTTTCCTATAAACCCCCCGTGTATTCAAAGATTTTAAAGTGATATGCATATCAAAACCTTCCCCGGGGGGAGTATACTCTAAATATGAAGTTTGGTTGAGATTTATCCAGCCGTTTCGACGTGATGGTGGAAAAACCATTGTGGTTTTCCTATAAACCCCCGTCTATTCAAAGATTTTAAAATGATATGCACATCGAAACTTTCCCCGGGATGAGTATACTCTAAATATGAAATTTGGTTGAGATCTATCCAGCCGTTTCGACGTGATGGTGGAAAAATCATTCTGGTTTTCCTATAAACCCCCCGTGTATTCAAAGATTTTAAAATGATATGCATATCGAAACCTTCCCGGGAGGAGTATACTCTAAATACGAAGTTTGGTTGAGATCTATCCAGCCGATTCGACGTGATGGTGGAAAAACCATTCTGGTTTTCCTATAAACCCCCCGTGTATTCAATGATTTTAAAATGATATGCATATCGAAACCTTCCCCGGGATGGGTATACTATAAATATGAAATTTGGTTGAGATCTATCCAGCCGTTTCGACGTGATGGTGGAAAAACCAATCTGGTTTTCCTATAAACACCCCGTGTATTCAAAGTTTCTAAAATGACATGCATATCGAAACCTTCCCTGGGAGGAGTATACTCTATATATGAAGTTTGGTTGAGATCTATCCAGCCGTGTCTACGTGATGGTCGAAAAACCATTCTGGTTTTCCTATAAACCCCCCGTGTATTCAAAGATTTTGAAAGGATATGCATATCGAAACCTTCCCCGGGAGGAGTATACTCTAAATATGCAGTTTAGTTGAGATCTATCGAGCCGTTTCGACGTGATGGTGGAAAAACCATTCTGGTTTTCCTATAAACCCCCGTCTATTCAAAGATTTTAAAATGTTATGCATATCGAAACCTTCCCCGGGATGAGTATACTCTAAATATGAAATTTGGTTGAGATCTATCCAGCCGATTCGACGTGATGGTGGAAAAACCATTCTGGTTTTGCTATAAACCCCCCGTGTATTCTAAGATTTTAAAATGATATGCATATCGAAACCTTCCCCGGGAGGAGTATACTCTAAATATGAAGTTTACTTGAGATCTATCGAGCCGTTTCGACGTGTTGGCGGAAAAACCATTCTGGTTTTTTATAAACCCCCGTGTATTCAAAGATTTTAAAATGATATGCATATCGAAACCTTCCCCGGGATGAGTATACTCTAAATATGAAATTTGGTTGAGATCTATCCAACCGTTTCGACGTGATAGTGGAAAAACCATTCTGGTTTTCCTATAAACCCCCGTGTATTCAAAGATTTTAAAGTGATATGCATATCAAAACCTTCCCCGGGAGGAGTATACTCTAAATATGAAGTTTGGTTGAGATCTATCCAGCCGTTTCGACGTGATGGTGGAAAAACCATTCTGGTTTTCCTATAAACCCCTGTCTATTCAAAGATTTTAAAATGATATGCATATCGAAACCTCTCCCGGGAGGGTATACTCTAAATGTGAAGTTTGGTTGAGATCTATCCAGCCGTTTCGACGTGATGGTGGAAAAACCATTCTGGTTTTCCTATAAACACCCCGTGTATTCAAAGATTTTAAAATGATATGCATATCGAAACCTTCCCCGGGATGAGTATACTCTAAATATGAAGATTGGTTGAGATCTATCCAGCCGTTTCGACGTGATGGTGGAAAAACCATTCTGGTTTTCCTATAAACCCCCCGTGTATTCAAAGATTCTGAAATGACATGCATATCGAAACCTTCCCCGGGATGAGTATACTGTATATATGAAATTTGGTTGAGATCTATCGAGCCGTTTCGACGTGATGGTGGAAAAACCATTCTGGTTTTCCTATAAACCCCCGTGTATTCAAAGATTTTAAAATGATATGCATATCGAAACCTTCCCCGGGAGGAGTATACTCTAAATATATTTGGTTGAGATCTATCCAGCCGTTTCGACGTGATGGTGGAAAAACCATTTTGGTTTTCCTATAAACCCAACGTGTTTTCAAAGAGTATAAAATGATATGCACATCAAAACCTTCCCCGGGAGGAGTATACTCTAAATATGAAGTTTGGTTGAGATCTATCCAGCCGTTTCGACGTGATGGTGGAAAAACCATTCTGGTTTTCCTATAAACCCCCCGTGTATTCAAAGATTTTAAAATGATATGCATATCGAAACCTTCCCCGGGAGGAGTATACTCTAAATATGAAGTTTACTTGAGATCTATCGAGCCGTTTCGACGTGATGGTGGAAAAACCATTCTGGTTTTCCTATAAACCCCCGTCTATTCAAAGATTTTAAAATGTTATGCATATGGAAACCTTCCCCGGGATGAGTATACTCTAAATATGAAATTTGGTTGAGATCTATCCAGCCGTTTCGACGTGATGGTGGAAAAACCATTCTGGTTTTCCTATAAACCCCCCGTGTATTCAAAGATTTTAAAATGATATGCATATCGAAACCTTCCCCGGGAGGAGTATACTCTAAATATGAAGTTTACTTGAGATCTATCGAGCCGTTTCGACGTGATGGTGGAAAAACCAGCCTGGTTTTCCTATAAACCCCCGTATATTCAAATATTTTAAAATGATATGCATATCGAAACCTTCCCCGGGAGGAGTATACTCTAAATATATTTGGTTGAGATCTATCCAGCCGTTTCGACGTGATGGCGGAAAAACCATTCTGGTTTTTTTTAAACCCCCGTGTATTCAAAGATTTTAAAATGATATGCATATCGAAACCTTCCCCGGGATGAGTATACTCTAAATATGAAATTTGGTTGAGATCTATCCAACCGTTTCGACGTGATAGTGGATAAACCATTCTGGTTTTCCTATAAACCCCCCGTGTATTCAAAGATTTTAAAATGATATGCATATCGAAACTTTCCCCGGGATGAGTATACTCTAAATATGAAATACGGTTGAGATCTATCCAGCCGTTTCGATGTGATGGTGGAAAAACCATTCTGGTTTTCCTATAAACACCCCGTGTATTCAAAGATTTTAAAATGATATGCATATCGGAGACTTCCCCGGGATGAGTATACTCTAAATATGAAATTTGTTTGAGATTTATCCAGCCGTTTCGATGCGATGGTGGAAAAACCATTCTGGTTTTCCTATAAACGCCCCGTGTATTCAAAGATTTTAAAATGATATGCATATCGAAACCTTCCCCGGGAGGAGTATACTCTAAATATGAAATTTGGTTGAGATCTATCCGGCCGTTACGACGTGCTGGTGGAAAAACCATTCTGGTTTTCCTATAAACCCCCGTCTATTCAAGGATTTTAAAATGATATGCATATCGAAACCTTCCCCGGGAGGAGTATACTCTAAATATGCAGTTTAGTTGAGATCTATCGAGCCGTTTCGACGTGATGGTGGAAAAACCATTCTGGTTTTCCTATAAACCCCCGTCTATTCAAAGATTTTAAAATGTTATGCATATCGAAACCTTCCCCGGGATGAGTATACTCTAAATATGAAATTTGGTTGAGATCTATCCAGCCGATTCGACGTGATGGTGGAAAAACCATTCTGGTTTTCCTATAAACCCCCCGTGTATTCTAAGATTTTAAAATGATATGCATATCGAAACCTTCCCCCGGAGGAGTATACTCTAAATATGAAGTTTACTTGAGATCTATCGAGCCGTTTGGACGTGTTGGCGGAAAAACCATTCTGGTTTTTTATAAACCCCCGTGTATTCAAAGATTTTAAAATGATATGCATATCGAAACCTTCCCCGGGATGAGTATACTATAAATATGAAATTTGGTTGAGATCTATCCAACCGTTTCGACGTGATAGTGGAAAAACCATTCTGGTTTTCCTATAAACCCCCCGTGTATTCAAAGATTTTAAAGTGATATGCATATCAAAACCTTCCCCGGGAGGAGTATACTCTAAATATGAAGTTTGGTTGAGATCTATCCAGCCGTTTCGACGTGATGGTGGAAAAACCATTCTGGTTTTCCTATAAACCCCTGTCTATTCAAAGATTTTAAAGTGATATGCATATCGAAACCTCTCCCGGGATGAGTATACTCTAAATGTGAAGTTTGGTTGAGATCTATCCAGCCGTTTCGACGTGATGGTGGAAAAACCATTCTGGTTTTCCTATAAACACCCCGTGTATTCAAAGATTTTAAAATGATATGCATATCGAAACCTTCCCCGGGATGAGTATACTCTAAATATGAAGATTGGTTGAGATCTATCCAGCCGTTTCGACGTGATGGTAGAAAAACCATTCTGGTTTTCCTATAAACCCCCCGTGTATTCAAAGATTTTGAAATGACATGCATATCGAAACCTTCCCCGGGATGAGTATACTGTATATATGAAATTTGGTTGAGATCTATCGAGCCGTTTCGACGTGATGGTGGAAAAACCATTCTGGTTTTCCTATAAACCCCCGTGTATTCAAAGATTTTAAAATGATATGCATATCGAAACCTTCCCCGGGAGGAGTATACTCTAAATATATTTGGTTGAGATCTATCCAGCCGTTTCGACGTGATGGTGGAAAAACCATTTTGGTTTTCCTATAAACCCAACGTGTTTTCAAAGAGTATAAAATGATATGCACATCAAAACCTTCCCCGGGAGGAGTATACTCTAAATATGAAGTTTGGTTGAGATCTATCCAGCCGTTTCGACGTGATGGTGGAAAAACCATTCTGGTTTTCCTATAAACCCCCCGTGTATTCAAAGATTTTAAAATGATATGCATATCGAAACCTTCCCCGGGAGGAGTATACTCTAAATATGAAGTTTACTTGAGATCTATCGAGCCGTTTCGACGTGATGGTGGAAAAACCATTCTGGTTTTCCTATAAACCCCCGTCTATTCAACGATTTTAAAATGTGATGCATATCGAAACCTTCCCCGGGATGAGTATACTCTAAATATGAAATTTGGTTGAGATCTATCCAGCCGTTTCGACGTGATGGTGGAAAAACCATTCTGGTTTTCCTATAAACCCCCCGTGTATTCAAAGATTTTAAAATGATATGCATATCCAAACCTTCCCCGGGAGGAGTATACTCTAAATATGAAGTTTACTTGAGATCTATCGAGCCGTTTCGACGTGATGGTGGAAAAACCATTCTGGTTTTCCTTTAAACCCCCCGTGTATTCTAAGATTTTAAAATGATAAGCATATCGAAACCTTCCCCGGGAGGAGTATACTCTAAATATGAAGTTTACTTGAGATCTATCGAGCCGTTTCGACGTGATGGCGGAAAAACCATTCTGGTTTTTTATAAACACCCGTGTATTCAAAGATTTTAAAATGATATGCATATCGAAACCTTCCCCGGGATGAGTATACTCTAAATATGAAATTTGGTTGAGATCTATCCAAACGTTTCGACGTGATAGTGGAAAAACCATTCTGGTTTTCCTATAAACCCCCCGTGTATTCAAAGATTTTAAAGTGATATGCATATCAAAACCTTCCCCGGGAGGAGTATACTCTAAATATGAAGTTTGGTTGAGATTTATCCAGCCGTTTCGACGTGATGGTGGAAAAACCATTGTGGTTTTCCTATAAACCCCCGTCTATTCAAAGATTTTAAAATGATATGCACATCGAAACTTTCCCCGGGATGAGTATACTCTAAATATGAAATTTGGTTGAGATCTATCCAGCCGTTTCGACGTGATGGTGGAAAAATCATTCTGGTTTTCCTATAAACCCCCCGTGTATTCAAAGATTTTAAAATGATATGCATATCGAAACCTTCCCGGGAGGAGTATACTCTAAATACGAAGTTTGGTTGAGATCTATCCAGCCGATTCGACGTGATGGTGGAAAAACCATTCTGGTTTTCCTATAAACCCCCCGTGTATTCAATGATTTTAAAATGATATGCATATCGAAACCTTCCCCGGGATGAGTATACTATAAATATGAAATTTGGTTGAGATCTATCCAGCCGTTTCGACGTGATGGTGGAAAAACCAATCTGGTTTTCCTATAAACACCCCGTGTATTCAAAGTTTCTAAAATGACATGCATATCGAAACCTTCCCTGGGAGGAGTATACTCTATATATGAAGTTTGGTTGAGATCTATCCAGCCGTGTCTACGTGATGGTCGAAAAACCATTCTGGTTTTCCTATAAACCCCCCGTGTATTCAAAGATTTTGAAAGGATATGCATATCGAAACCTTCCCCGGGAGGAGTATACTCTAAATATGCAGTTTAGTTGAGATCTATCGAGCCGTTTCGACGTGATGGTGGAAAAACCATTCTGGTTTTCCTATAAACCCCCGTCTATTCAAAGATTTTAAAATGTTATGCATATCGAAACCTTCCCCGGGATGAGTATACTCTAAATATGAAATTTGGTTGAGATCTATCCAGCCGATTCGACGTGATGGTGGAAAAACCATTCTGGTTTTGCTATAAACCCCCCGTGTATTCTAAGATTTTAAAATGATATGCATATCGAAACCTTCCCCGGGAGGAGTATACTCTAAATATGAAGTTTACTTGAGATCTATCGAGCCGTTTCGACGTGTTGGCGGAAAAACCATTCTGGTTTTTTATAAACCCCCGTGTATTCAAAGATTTTAAAATGATATGCATATCGAAACCTTCCCCGGGTTGAGTATACTCTAAATATGAAATTTGGTTGAGATCTATCCAACCGTTTCGACGTGATAGTGGAAAAACCATTCTGGTTTTCCTATAAACCCCCGTGTATTCAAAGATTTTAAAGTGATATGCATATCAAAACCTTCCCCGGGAGGAGTATACTCTAAATATGAAGTTTGGTTGAGATCTATCCAGCCGTTTCGACGTGATGGTGGAAAAACCATTCTGGTTTTCCTATAAACCCCTGTCTATTCAAAGATTTTAAAATGATACGCATATCGAAACCTCTCCCGGGAGGGTATACTCTAAATGTGAAGTTTGGTTGAGATCTATCCAGCCGTTTCGACGTGATGGTGGAAAAACCATTCTGGTTTTCCTATAAACACCCCGTGTATTCAAAGATTTTAAAATGATATGCATATCGAAACCTTCCCCGGGATGAGTATACTCTAAATATGAAGATTGGTTGAGATCTATCCAGCCGTTTCGACGTGATGGTGGAAAAACCATTCTGGTTTTCCTATAAACCCCCCGTGTATTCAAAGATTCTGAAATGACATGCATATCGAAACCTTCCCCGGGATGAGTATACTGTATATATGAAATTTGGTTGAGATCAATCGAGCCGTTTCGACGTGATGGTGGAAAAACCATTCTGGTTTTCCTATAAACCCCCGTGTATTCAAAGATTTTAAAATGATATGCATATCGAAACCTTCCCCGGGAGGAGTATACTCTAAATATATTTGGTTGAGATCTATCCAGCCGTTTCGACGTGATGGTGGGAAAACCATTTTGGTTTTCCTATAAACCCAACGTGTTTTCAAAGAGTATAAAATGATATGCACATCAAAACCTTCCCCGGGAGGAGTATACTCTAAATATGAAGTTTGGTTGAGATCTATCCAGCCGTTTCGACGTGATGGTGGAAAAACCATTCTGGTTTTCCTATAAACCCCCCGTGTATTCAAAGATTTTAAAATGATATGCATATCGAAACCTTCCCCGGGAGGAGTATACTCTAAATATGAAGTTTACTTGAGATCTATCGAGCCGTTTCGACGTGATGGTGGAAAAACCATTCTGGTTTTCCTATAAACCCCCGTCTATTCAAAGATTTTAAAATGTTATGCATATGGAAACCTTCCCCGGGATGAGTATACTCTAAATATGAAATTTGGTTGAGATCTATCCAGCCGTTTCGACGTGATGGTGGAAAAACCATTCTGGTTTTCCTATAAACCCCCCGTGTATTCAAAGATTTTAAAATGATATGCATATCGAAACCTTCCCCGGGAGGAGTATACTCTAAATATGAAGTTTACTTGAGATCTATCGAGCCGTTTCGACGTGATGGTGGAAAAACCAGCCTGGTTTTCCTATAAACCCCCGTATATTCAAATATTTTAAAATGATATGCATATCGAAACCTTCCCCGGGAGGAGTATACTCTAAATATATTTGGTTGAGATCTATCCAGCCGTTTCGACGTGATGGCGGAAAAACCATTCTGGTTTTTTTTAAACCCCCGTGTATTCAAAGATTTTAAAATGATATGCATATCGAAACCTTCCCCGGGATGAGTATACTCTAAATATGAAATTTGGTTGAGATCTATCCAACCGTTTCGACGTGATAGTGGATAAACCATTCTGGTTTTCCTATAAACCCCCCGTGTATTCAAAGATTTTAAAATGACATGCATATCGAAACCTTCCCCGGGATGAGTATACTGTATATATGAAATTTGGTTGAGATCTATCGAGCCGTTTCGACGTGATGGTGGAAAAACCATTCTGGTTTTCCTATAAACCCCCGTGTATTCAAAGATTTTAAAATGATATGCATATCGAAACCTTCCCCGGGATGAGTATACTCTAAATATGAAGTTTGGTTGAGATCTATCCAGCCGTTTCGACGTGATGGTGGAAGAACCATTTTGGTTTTCCTATAAACCCAACGTGTTTTCAAAGAGTTTAAAATGATATGCACATCAAAACCTTCCCCGGGAGGAGTATACTCTAAATATGAAGTTTGGTTGAGATCTATCCAGCCGTTTCGACGTGATGGTGGAAAAACCATTCTGGTTTTCCTATAAACCCCCGTCTATTCAAAGATTTTAAAATGATATGCATGTCGAAACTTTCCCCGGGATGAGTATACTCTAAATATGAAATTTGGTTGAGATCTATCCAGCCGTTTCGACGTGATGGTGGAAAAATCATTCTGGTTTTCCTATAAACCCCCCGTGTATTCAAAGATTTTAAAATGATATGCATATCGAAACCTTCCCCGGGAGGAGTATACTCTAAATACGAAGTTTGGTTGAGATCTATCCAGCCGATTCGACGTGATGGTGGAAGAACCATTCTGGTTTTCCTATAAACCCCCGTCTATTCAAAGATTTTAAAATGATATGCATATCGAAACCTCCCCCGGGAGGAGTATACTCTAAATATGAAGTTTGGTTGAGATCTATCCAGCCGTTTCGACGTGATGGTGGAAAAACTATTCTGGTTTTCCTATAAACACCCCGTGTATTCAAAGATTTTAAAATGATATGCATATCGAAGCCTTCCCCGGGATGAGTATACTCTAAATATGAAGTTTGGTTGAGATCTATCCAGCCGTTTCGACGTGATGGTGGAAAAACCATTCTGGTTTTCCTATAAACCCCCCGTGTATTCAAAGATTTTAAAATGACATGCATATCGAAACCTTCCCCGGATGAGTATACTGTATATATGAAATTTGGTTGAGATCTATCGAGCCGTTTCGACGTGATGGTGGAAAAACCATTCTGGTTTTCCTATAAACCCCCGTGTATTCAAAGATTTTAAAATGATATGCATATCGAAACCTTCCCCGGGAGGAGTATACTCTAAATATGAAGTTTACTTGAGATCTATCGAGGAGTTTCGACGTGTTGGCGGAAAAACCATTCTGGTTTTTTATAAACCCCCGTGTATTCAAAGATTTTAAAATGATATGCATATCGAAACCTTCCCCGGGATGAGTATACTCTAAATATGAAATTTGGTTGAGATCTATCCAACCGTTTCGACGTGATAGTGGAAAAACCATTCTGGTTTTCCTATAAACCCCCGTGTATTCAAGGATTTTAAAGTGATATGCATATCAAAACCTTCCCCGGGAGGAGTATACTCTAAATATGAAGTTTCGTTGAGATCTATCCAGCCGTTTCGACGTGATGGTGGAAAAACCATTCTGGTTTTCCTATAAACCCCTGTCTATTCAAAGATTTTAAAATGATATGCATATCGAAACCTCTCCCGGGAGGGTATACTCTAAATGTGAAGTTTGGTTGAGATCTATCCAGCCGTTTCGACGTGATGTTGGAAAAACCATTCTGGTTTTCCTAAAAACACCCCGTGTATTCAAAGATTTTAAAATGATATGCATATCGAAACCTTCCCCGGGATGAGTATACTCTAAATATGAAGATTGGTTGAGATCTATCCGGCCGTTTCGACGTGATGGTGGAAAAACCATTCTGGTTTTCCTATAAACCCCTGTCTATTCAAAGATTTTAAAATGATATGCATATCGAAACCTCTCCCGGGAGGGTATACTCTAAATGTGAAGTTTGGTGGAGATCTAACCAGCCGTTTCGACGTGATGGTGGAAAAACCATTCTGGTTTTCCTATAAACACCCCGTGTATTCAAAGATTTTAAAATGATATGCATATCGAAACCTTCCCCGGGAGGAGTATACTCTAAATATATTTGGTTGAGATCTATCCAGCCGTTTCGACGTGATGGTGGAAAAACCATTTTGGTTTTCCTATAAACCCAACGTGTTTTCAAAGAGTATAAAATGATATGCACATCAAAACCTTCCCCGGGAGGAGTATACTCTAAATATGAAGTTTGGTTGAGATCTATCCAGCCGTTTCGACGTGATGGTGGAAAAACCATTCTGGTTTTCCTATAAACCCCCCGTGTATTCAAAGATTTTAAAATGATATGCATATCGAAACCTTCCCCGGGAGGAGTATACTCTAAATATGAAGTTTACTTGAGATCTATCGAGCCGTTTCGACGTGATGGTGGAAAAACCATTCTGGTTTTCCTATAAACCCCCGTCTATTCAAAGATTTTAAAATGTGATGCATATCGAAACCTTCCCCGGGATGAGTATACTCTAAATATGAAATTTGGTTGAGATCTATCCAGCCGTTTCGACGTGATGGTGGAAAAACCATTCTGGTTTTCCTATAAACCCCCCGTGTATTCAAAGATTTTAAAATGATATGCATATCGAAACCTTCCCCGGGAGGAGTATACTCTAAATATGAAGTTTACTTGAGATCTATCGAGCCCTTTCGACGTGATGGTGGAAAAACCATTCTGGTTTTCCTATAAACCCCCCGTGTATTCTAAGATTTTAAAATGATAAGCATATCGAAACCTTCCCCGGGAGGAGTATACTCTAAATATGAAGTTTACTTGAGATCTATCGAGCCGTTTCGACGTGATGGCGGAAAAACCATTCTGGTTTTTTATAAACCCCCGTGTATTCAAAGATTTTAAAATGATATGCATATCGAAACCTTCCCCGGGATGAGTATACTCTAAATATGAAATTTGGTTGAGATCTATCCAAACGTTTCGACGTGATAGTGGAAAAACCATTCTGGTTTTCCTATAAACCCCCCGTGTATTCAAAGATTTTAAAGTGATATGCATATCAAAACCTTCCCCGGGAGGAGTATACTCTAAATACGAAGTTTGGTTGAGATCTATCCAGCCGATTCGACGTGATGGTGGAAAAACCAATCTGGTTTTCCTATAAACACCCCGTGTATTCAAAGTTTCTAAAATGACATGCATATCGAAACCTTCCCTGGGAGGAGTATACTCTATATATGAAGTTTGGTTGAGATCTATCCAGCCGTGTCTACGTGATGGTCGAAAAACCATTCTGGTTTTCCTATAAACCCCCCGTGTATTCAAAGATTTTGAAAGGATATGCATATCGGAACCTTCCCCGGGAGGAGTATACTCTAAATATGCAGTTTAGTTGAGATCTATCGAGCCGTTTCGACGTGATGGTGGAAAAACCATTCTGGTTTTCCTATAAACCCCCGTCTATTCAAAGATTTTAAAATGTTATGCATATCGAAACCTTCCCCGGGATGAGTATACTCTAAATATGAAATTTGGTTGAGATCTATCCAGCCGATTCGACGTGATGGTGGAAAAACCATTCTGGTTTTCCTATAAACCCCCCGTGTATTCTAAGATTTTAAAATGATATGCATATCGAAACCTTCCCCGGGAGGAGTATACTCTAAATATGAAGTTTACTTGAGATCTATCGAGCCGTTTCGACGTGTTGGCGGAAAAACCATTCTGGTTTTTTATAAACCCCCGTGTATTCAAAGATTTTAAAATGATATGCATATCGAAACCTTCCCCGGGATGAGTATACTCTAAATATGAAATTTGGTTGAGATCTATCCAACCGTTTCGACGTGATAGTGGAAAAACCATTCTGGTTTTCCTATAAACCCCCGTGTATTCAAAGATTTTAAAGTGATATGCATATCAAAACCTTCCCCGGGAGGAGTATACTCTAAATATGAAGTTTGGTTGAGATCTATCCAGCCGTTTCGACGTGATGGTGGAAAAACCATTCTGGTTTTCCTATAAACCCCTGTCTATTCAAAGATTTTAAAATGATATGCATATCGAAACCTCTCCCGGGAGGGTATACTCTAAATGTGAAGTTTGGTTGAGATCTATCCAGCCGTTTCGACGTGATGGTGGAAAAACCATTCTGGTTTTCCTATAAACACCCCGTGTATTCAAAGATTTTAAAATGATATGCATATCGAAACCTTCCCCGGGATGAGTATACTCTAAATATGAAGATTGGTTGAGATCTATCCAGCCGTTTCGGCGTGATGGTGGAAAAACCATTCTGGTTTTCCTATAAACCCCCCGTGTATTCAAAGATTTTGAAATGACATGCATATCGAAACCTTCCCCGGGATGAGTATACTGTATATATGAAATTTGTTTGAGATCTATCGAGCCGTTTCGACGTGATGGTGGAAAAACCATTCTGGTTTTCCTATAAACCCCCGTGTATTCAAATATTTTAAAATGATATGCATATCGAAACCTTCCCCGGGAGGAGTATACTCTAAATATATTTGGTTGAGATCTATCCAGCCGTTTCGACGTGATGGTGGAAAAACCATTCTGGTTTTCCTATAAACCCCCGTCTATTCAAAGATTTTAAAATGTTATGCATATCGAAACCTTCCCCGGGATGAGTATACTCTAAATATGAAATTTGGTTGAGATCTATCCAGCCGTTTCGACGTGATGGTGGAAAAACCATTCTGGTTTTCCTATAAACCCCCCGTGTATTCAAAGATTTTAAAATGATATGCATATCGAAACCTTCCCCGGGAGGAGTATACTCTAAATATGAAGTTTACTTGAGATCTATCGAGCCGTTTCGACGTGATGGTGGAAAAACCAGCCTGGTTTTCCTATAAACCCCCGTATATTCAAATATTTTAAAATGATATGCATATCGAAACCTTCCCCGGGAGGAGTATACTCTAAATATGATATTTGGTTGAGATCTATCCAGCCGTTTCGACGTGATGGCGGAAAAACCATTCTGGTTTATTATAAACCCCCGTGTATTCAAAGATTTTAAAATGATATGCATATCGAAACCTTCCCCGGGATAAGTATACTCTAAATATGAAATTTGGTTGAGATCTATCCAACCGTTTCGACGTGATAGTGGAAAAACCATTCTGGTTTTCCTATAAACCCCCCGTGTATTCAAAGATTTTAAAATGACATGCATATCGAAACCTTCCCCGGGATGAGTATACTGTATATATGAAATTTGGTTGAGATCTATCGAGCCGTTTCGACGTGATGGTGGAAAAACCATTCTGGTTTTCCTATAAACCCCCGTGTATTCAAAGATTTTAAAATGATATGCATATCGAAACCTTCCCCGGGATGAGTATACTCTAAATATGAAGTTTGGTTGAGATCTATCCAGCCGTTTCGACGTGATGGTGGAAGAACCATTTTGGTTTTCCTATAAACCCAACGTGTTTTCAAAGAGTTTAAAATGATATGCACATCAAAACCTTCCCCGGGAGGAGTATACTCTAAATATGAAGTTTGGTTGAGATCTATCCAGCCGTTTCGACGTGATGGTGGAAAAACCATTCTGGTTTTCCTATAAACCCCCGTCTATTCAAAGATTTTAAAATGATATGCATGTCGAAACTTTCCCCGGGATGAGTATACTCTAAATATGAAATTTGGTTGAGATCTATCCAGCCGTTTCGACGTGATGGTGGAAAAATCATTCTGGTTTTCCTATAAACCCCCCGTGTATTCAAAGATTTTAAAATGATATGCATATCGAAACCTTCCCCGGGAGGAGTATACTCTAAATACGAAGTTTGGTTGAGATCTATCCAGCCGATTCGACGTGATGGTGGAAGAACCATTCTGGTTTTCCTATAAACCCCCGTCTATTCAAAGATTTTAAAATGATATGCATATCGAAACCTCCCCCGGGAGGAGTATACTCTAAATATGAAGTTTGGTTGAGATCTATCCAGCCGTTTCGACGTGATGGTGGAAAAACTATTCTGGTTTTCCTATAAACACCCCGTGTATTCAAAGATTTTAAAATGATATGCATATCGAAGCCTTCCCCGGGATGAGTATACTCTAAATATGAAGTTTGGTTGAGATCTATCCAGCCGTTTCGACGTGATGGTGGAAAAACCATTCTGGTTTTCCTATAAACCCCCCGTGTATTCAAAGATTTTAAAATGACATGCATATCGAAACCTTCCCCGGATGAGTATACTGTATATATGAAATTTGGTTGAGATCTATCGAGCCGTTTCGACGTGATGGTGGAAAAACCATTCTGGTTTTCCTATAAACCCCCGTGTATTCAAAGATTTTAAAATGATATGCATATCGAAACCTTCCCCGGGAGGAGTATACTCTAAATATGAAGTTTACTTGAGATCTATCGAGGAGTTTCGACGTGTTGGCGGAAAAACCATTCTGGTTTTTTATAAACCCCCGTGTATTCAAAGATTTTAAAATGATATGCATATCGAAACCTTCCCCGGGATGAGTATACTCTAAATATGAAATTTGGTTGAGATCTATCCAACCGTTTCGACGTGATAGTGGAAAAACCATTCTGGTTTTCCTATAAACCCCCGTGTATTCAAGGATTTTAAAGTGATATGCATATCAAAACCTTCCCCGGGAGGAGTATACTCTAAATATGAAGTTTCGTTGAGATCTATCCAGCCGTTTCGACGTGATGGTGGAAAAACCATTCTGGTTTTCCTATAAACCCCTGTCTATTCAAAGATTTTAAAATGATATGCATATCGAAACCTCTCCCGGGAGGGTATACTCTAAATGTGAAGTTTGGTTGAGATCTATCCAGCCGTTTCGACGTGATGTTGGAAAAACCATTCTGGTTTTCCTATAAACACCCCGTGTATTCAAAGATTTTAAAATGATATGCATATCGAAACCTTCCCCGGGATGAGTATACTCTAAATATGAAGATTGGTTGAGATCTATCCGGCCGTTTCGACGTGATGGTGGAAAAACCATTCTGGTTTTCCTATAAACCCCTGTCTATTCAAAGATTTTAAAATGATATGCATATCGAAACCTCTCCCGGGAGGGTATACTCTAAATGTGAAGTTTGGTGGAGATCTAACCAGCCGTTTCGACGTGATGGTGGAAAAACCATTCTGGTTTTCCTATAAACACCCCGTGTATTCAAAGATTTTAAAATGATATGCATATCGAAACCTTCCCCGGGAGGAGTATACTCTAAATATATTTGGTTGAGATCTATCCAGCCGTTTCGACGTGATGGTGGAAAAACCATTTTGGTTTTCCTATAAACCCAACGTGTTTTCAAAGAGTATAAAATGATATGCACATCAAAACCTTCCCCGGGAGGAGTATACTCTAAATATGAAGTTTGGTTGAGATCTATCCAGCCGTTTCGACGTGATGGTGGAAAAACCATTCTGGTTTTCCTATAAACCCCCCGTGTATTCAAAGATTTTAAAATGATATGCATATCGAAACCTTCCCCGGGAGGAGTATACTCTAAATATGAAGTTTACTTGAGATCTATCGAGCCGTTTCGACGTGATGGTGGAAAAACCATTCTGGTTTTCCTATAAACCCCCGTCTATTCAAAGATTTTAAAATGTGATGCATATCGAAACCTTCCCCGGGATGAGTATACTCTAAATATGAAATTTGGTTGAGATCTATCCAGCCGTTTCGACGTGATGGTGGAAAAACCATTCTGGTTTTCCTATAAACCCCCCGTGTATTCAAAGATTTTAAAATGATATGCATATCGAAACCTTCCCCGGGAGGAGTATACTCTAAATATGAAGTTTACTTGAGATCTATCGAGCCGTTTCGACGTGATGGTGGAAAAACCATTCTGGTTTTCCTATAAACCCCCCGTGTATTCTAAGATTTTAAAATGATAAGCATATCGAAACCTTCCCCGGGAGGAGTATACTCTAAATATGAAGTTTACTTGAGATCTATCGAGCCGTTTCGACGTGATGGCGGAAAAACCATTCTGGTTTTTTATAAACCCCCGTGTATTCAAAGATTTTAAAATGATATGCATATCGAAACCTTCCCCGGGATGAGTATACTCTAAATATGAAATTTGGTTGAGATCTATCCAAACGTTTCGACGTGATAGTGGAAAAACCATTCTGGTTTTCCTATAAACCCCCCGTGTATTCAAAGATTTTAAAGTGATATGCATATCAAAACCTTCCCCGGGAGGAGTATACTCTAAATACGAAGTTTGGCTGAGATCTATCCAGCCGATTCGACGTGATGGTGGAAAAACCATTCTGGTTTTCCTATAAACCCCCCGTGTATTCAATGATTTTAAAATGATATGCATATCGAAACCTTCCCCGGGATGAGTATACTATAAATATGAAATTTGGTTGAGATCTATCCAGCCGTTTCGACGTGATGGTGGAAAAACCAATCTGGTTTTCCTATAAACACCCCGTGTATTCAAAGTTTCTAAAATGACATGCATATCGAAACCTTCCCTGGGAGGAGTATACTCTATATATGAAGTTTGGTTGAGATCTATCCAGCCGTGTCTACGTGATGGTCGAAAAACCATTCTGGTTTTCCTATAAACCCCCCGTGTATTCAAAGATTTTGAAAGGATATGCATATCGGAACCTTCCCCGGGAGGAGTATACTCTAAATATGCAGTTTAGTTGAGATCTATCGAGCCGTTTCGACGTGATGGTGGAAAAACCATTCTGGTTTTCCTATAAACCCCCGTCTATTCAAAGATTTTAAAATGTTATGCATATCGAAACCTTCCCCGGGATGAGTATACTCTAAATATGAAATTTGGTTGAGATCTATCCAGCCGATTCGACGTGATGGTGGAAAAACCATTCTGGTTTTCCTATAAACCCCCCGTGTATTCTAAGATTTTAAAATGATATGCATATCGAAACCTTCCCCGGGAGGAGTATACTCTAAATATGAAGTTTACTTGAGATCTATCGAGCCGTTTCGACGTGTTGGCGGAAAAACCATTCTGGTTTTTTATAAACCCCCGTGTATTCAAAGATTTTAAAATGATATGCATATCGAAACCTTCCCCGGGATGAGTATACTCTAAATATGAAATTTGGTTGAGATCTATCCAACCGTTTCGACGTGATAGTGGAAAAACCATTCTGGTTTTCCTATAAACCCCCGTGTATTCAAAGATTTTAAAGTGATATGCATATCAAAACCTTCCCCGGGAGGAGTATACTCTAAATATGAAGTTTGGTTGAGATCTATCCAGCCGTTTCGACGTGATGGTGGAAAAACCATTCTGGTTTTCCTATAAACCCCTGTCTATTCAAAGATTTTAAAATGATATGCATATCGAAACCTCTGCCGGGAGGGTATACTCTAAATGTGAAGTTTGGTTGAGATCTATCCAGCCGTTTCGACGTGATGGTGGAAAAACCATTCTGGTTTTCCTATAAACACCCCGTGTATTCAAAGATTTTAAAATGATATGCATATCGAAACCTTCCCCGGGATGAGTATACTCTAAATATGAAGATTGGTTGAGATCTATCCAGCCGTTTCGGCGTGATGGTGGAAAAACCATTCTGGTTTTCCTATAAACCCCCCGTGTATTCAAAGATTTTGAAATGACATGCATATCGAAACCTTCCCCGGGATGAGTATACTGTATATATGAAATTTGGTTGAGATCTATCGAGCCGTTTCGACGTGATGGTGGAAAAACCATTCTGGTTTTCCTATAAACCCCCGTGTATTCAAATATTTTAAAATGATATGCATATCGAAACCTTCCCCGGGAGGAGTATACTCTAAATATATTTGGTTGAGATCTATCCAGCCGTTTCGACGTGATGGTGGAAAAACCATTCTGGTTTTCCTATAAACCCCCGTCTATTCAAAGATTTTAAAATGTTATGCATATCGAAACCTTCCCCGGGATGAGTATACTCTAAATATGAAATTTGGTTGAGATCTATCCAGCCGTTTCGACGTGATGGTGGAAAAACCATTCTGGTTTTCCTATAAACCCCCCGTGTATTCAAAGATTTTAAAATGATATGCATATCGAAACCTTCCCCGGGAGGAGTATACTCTAAATATGAAGTTTACTTGAGATCTATCGAGCCGTTTCGACGTGATGGTGGAAAAACCAGCCTGGTTTTCCTATAAACCCCCGTATATTCAAATATTTTAAAATGATATGCATATCGAAACCTTCCCCGGGAGGAGTATACTCTAAATATGATATTTGGTTGAGATCTATCCAGCCGTTTCGACGTGATGGCGGAAAAACCATTCTGGTTTATTATAAACCCCCGTGTATTCAAAGATTTTAAAATGATATGCATATCGAAACCTTCCCCGGGATAAGTATACTCTAAATATGAAATTTGGTTGAGATCTATCCAACCGTTTCGACGTGATAGTGGAAAAACCATTCTGGTTTTCCTATAAACCCCCCGTGTATTCAAAGATTTTAAAATGACATGCATATCGAAACCTTCCCCGGGATGAGTATACTGTATATATGAAATTTGGTTGAGATCTATCGAGCCGTTTCGACGTGATGGTGGAAAAACCATTCTGGTTTTCCTATAAACCCCCGTGTATTCAAAGATTTTAAAATGATATGCATATCGAAACCTTCCCCGGGATGAGTATACTCTAAATATGAAGTTTGGTTGAGATCTATCCAGCCGTTTCGACGTGATGGTGGAAGAACCATTTTGGTTTTCCTATAAACCCAACGTGTTTTCAAAGAGTTTAAAATGATATGCACATCAAAACCTTCCCCGGGAGGAGTATACTCTAAATATGAAGTTTGGTTGAGATCTATCCAGCCGTTTCGACGTGATGGTGGAAAAACCATTGTGGTTTTCCTATAAACCCCCGTCTATTCAAAGATTTTAAAATGATATGCATGTCGAAACTTTCCCCGGGATGAGTATACTCTAAATATGAAATTTGGTTGAGATCTATCCAGCCATTTCGACGTGATGTTGGAAAAATCATTCTGGTTTTCCTATAAACCCCCCGTGTATTCAAAGATTTTAAAATGATATGCATATCGAAACCTTCCCCGGGAGGAGTATACTCTAAATACGAAGTTTGGTTGAGATCTATCCAGCCGATTCGACGTGATGGTGTAAGAACCATTCTGGTTTTCCTATAAACCCCCGTCTATTCAAAGATTTTAAAATGATATGCATATCGAAACCTCCCCCGGGAGGAGTATACTCTAAATATGAAGTTTGGTTGAGATCTATCCAGCCGTTTCGACGTGATGGTGGAAAAACTATTCTGGTTTTCCTATAAACACCCCGTGTATTCAAAGATTTTAAAATGATATGCATATCGAAGCCTTCCCCGGGATGAGTATACTCTAAATATGAAGTTTGGTTGAGATCTATCCAGCCGTTTCGACGTGATGGTGGAAAAACCATTCTGGTTTTCCTATAAACCCCCCGTGTATTCAAAGATTTTAAAATGACATGCATATCGAAACCTTCCCCGGATGAGTATACTGTATATATGAAATTTGGTTGAGATCTATCGAGCCGTTTCGACGTGATGGTGGAAAAACCATTCTGGTTTTCCTATAAACCCCCGTGTATTCAAAGATTTTAAAATGATATGCATATCGAAACCTTCCCCGGGAGGAGTATACTCTAAATATGAAGTTTACTTGAGATCTATCGAGGAGTTTCGACGTGTTGGCGGAAAAACCATTCTGGTTTTTTATAAACCCCCGTGTATTCAAAGATTTTAAAATGATATGCATATCGAAACCTTCCCCGGGATGAGTATACTCTAAATATGAAATTTGGTTGAGATCTATCCAACCGTTTCGACGTGATAGTGGAAAAACCATTCTGGTTTTCCTATAAACCCCCGTGTATTCAAAGATTTTAAAGTGATATGCATATCAAAACCTTCCCCGGGAGGAGTATACTCTAAATATGAAGTTTCGTTGAGATCTATCCAGCCGTTTCGACGTGATGGTGGAAAAACCATTCTGGTTTTCCTATAAACCCCTGTCTATTCAAAGATTTTAAAATGATATGCATATCGAAACCTCTCCCGGGAGGGTATACTCTAAATGTGAAGTTTGGTTTAGATCTATCCAGCCGTTTCGACGTGATGTTGGAAAAACCATTCTGGTTTTCCTATAAACCCCCGTGTATTCAAAGATTTTGAAATGACATGCATATCGAAACCTTCCCCGGGATGAGTATACTGTATATATGAAATTTGGTTGAGATCTATCGAGCCGTTTCGACGTGATGGTGGAAAAACCATTCTGGTTTTCCTATAAACCCCCGTGTATTCAATGATTTTAAAATGATATGCATATCGAAACCTTCCCCGGGAGGAATATACTCTAAATATATTTGGTTGAGATCTATCCAGCCGTTTCGACGTGATAGTGGAAAAACCATTCTGGTTTTCCTATAAACCCCCCGTGTATTCAAAGATTTTAAAGTGATATGCATATCAAAACCTTCCCCGGGAGGAGTATACTCTAAATATGAAGTTTGGTTGAGATCTATCCAGCCGTTTCGACGTGATGGTGGAAAAACCATTCTGGTTTTCCTATAAACCCCTGTCTATTCAAAGATTTTAAAATGATATGCATATCGAAACCTCTCCCGGGAGGGTATACTCTAAATGTGAAGTTTGGTTGAGATCTATCCAGCCGTTTCGACGTGATGGTGGAAAAACCATTCTGGTTTTCCTATAAACACCCCGTGTATTCAAAGATTTTAAAATGATATGCATATCGAAACCTTCCCCGGGATGAGTATACTCTAAATATGAAGATTGGTTGAGATCTATCCAGCCGTTTCGACGTGATGGTAGAAAAACCATTCTGGTTTTCCTATAAACCCCCCGTGTATTCAAAGATTTTGAAATGACATGCATATCGAAACCTTCCCCGGGATGAGTATACTGTATATATGAAATTTGGTTGAGATCTATCGAGCCGTTTCGACGTGATGGTGGAAAAACCATTCTGGTTTTCCTATAAACCCCCGTCTATTCAAAGATTTTAAAATGTTATGCATATCGAAACCTTCCCCGGGATGAGTATACTCTAAATATGAAATTTGGTTGAGATCTATCCAGCCGATTCGACGTGATGGTGGAAAAACCATTCTGGTTTTCCTATAAACCCCTGTCTATTCAAAGATTTTAAAATGATATGCATATCGAAACCTTCCCCCGGAGGAGTATACTCTAAATATGAAGTTTACTTGAGATCTATCGAGCCGTTTGGACGTGTTGGCGGAAAAACCATTCTGGTTTTTTATAAACCCCCGTGTATTCAAAGATTTTAATATGATATGCATATCGAAACCTTCCCCGGGATGAGTATACTATAAATATGAAATTTGGTTGAGATCTATCCAACCGTTTCGACGTGATAGTGGAAAAACCATTCTGGTTTTCCTATAAACCCCCCGTGTATTCAAAGATTTTAAAGTGATATGCATATCAAAACCTTCCCCGGGAGGAGTATACTCTAAATATGAAGTTTGGTTGAGATCTATCCAGCCGTTTCGACGTGATGGTGGAAAAACCATTCTGGTTTTCCTATAAACCCCTGTCTATTCAAAGATTTTAAAATGATATGCATATCGAAACCTCTCCCGGGAGGGTATACTCTAAATGTGAAGTTTGGTTGAGATCTATCCAGCCGTTTCGACGTGATGGTGGAAAAACCATTCTGGTTTTCCTATAAACACCCCGTGTATTCAAAGATTTTAAAATGATATGCATATCGAAACCTTCCCCGGGATGAGTATACTCTAAATATGAAGATTGGTTGAGATCTATCCAGCCGTTTCGACGTGATGGTAGAAAAACCATTCTGGTTTTCCTATAAACCCCCCGTGTATTCAAAGATTTTGAAATGACATGCATATCGAAACCTTCCCCGGGATGAGTATACTGTATATATGAAATTTGGTTGAGATCTATCGAGCCGTTTCGACGTGATGGTGGAAAAACCATTCTGGTTTTCCTATAAACCCCCGTGTATTCAAAGATTTTAAAATGATATGCATATCGAAACCTTCCCCGGGAGGAGTATACTCTAAATATATTTGGTTGAGATCTATCCAGCCGTTTCGACGTGATGGTGGAAAAACCATTTTGGTTTTCCTATAAACCCAACGTGTTTTCAAAGAGTATAAAATGATATGCACATCAAAACCTTCCCCGGGAGGAGTATACTCTAAATATGAAGTTTGGTTGAGATCTATCCAGCCGTTTCGACGTGATGGTGGAAAAACCATTCTGGTTTTCCTATAAACCCCCCGTGTATTCAAAGATTTTAAAATGATATGCATATCGAAACCTTCCCCGGGAGGAGTATACTCTAAATATGAAGTTTACTTGAGATCTATCGAGCCGTTTCGACGTGATGGTGGAAAAACCATTCTGGTTTTCCTATAAACCCCCGTCTATTCAACGATTTTAAAATGTGATGCATATCGAAACCTTCCCCGGGATGAGTATACTCTAAATATGAAATTTGGTTGAGATCTATCCAGCCGTTTCGACGTGATGGTGGAAAAACCATTCTGGTTTTCCTATAAACCCCCCGTGTATTCAAAGATTTTAAAATGATATGCATATCGAAACCTTCCCCGGGAGGAGTATACTCTAAATATGAAGTTTACTTGAGATCTATCGAGCCGTTTCGACGTGATGGTGGAAAAACCATTCTGGTTTTCCTATAAACCCCCCGTGTATTCTAAGATTTTAAAATGATAAGCATATCGAAACCTTCCCCGGGAGGAGTATACTCTAAATATGAAGTTTACTTGAGATCTATCGAGCCGTTTCGACGTGATGGCGGAAAAACCATTCTGGTTTTTTATAAACCCCCGTGTATTCAAAGATTTTAAAATGATATGCATATCGAAACCTTCCCCGGGATGAGTATACTCTAAATATGAAATTTGGTTGAGATCTATCCAAACGTTTCGACGTGAAAGTGGAAAAACCATTCTGGTTTTCCTATAAACCCCCCGTGTATTCAAAGATTTTAAAGTGATATGCATATCAAAACCTTCCCCGGGAGGAGTATACTCTAAATATGAAGTTTGGTTGAGATTTATCCAGCCGTTTCGACGTGATGGTGGAAAAACCATTGTGGTTTTCCTATAAACCCCCGTCTATTCAAAGATTTTAAAATGATATGCACATCGAAACTTTCCCCGGGATGAGTATACTCTAAATATGAAATTTGGTTGAGATCTATCCAGCCGTTTCGACGTGATGGTGGAAAAATCATTCTGGTTTTCCTATAAACCCCCCGTGTATTCAAAGATTTTAAAATGATTTGCATATCGAAACCTTCCCGGGATGAGTATACTCTAAATACGAAGTTTGGTTGAGATCTATCCAGCCGATTCGACGTGATGGTGGAAAAACCATTCTGGTTTTCCTATAAACCCCCCGTGTATTCAATGATTTTAAAATGATATGCATATCGAAACCTTCCCCGGGATGAGTATACTATAAATATGAAATTTGGTTGAGATCTATCCAGCCGTTTCGACGTGATGGTGGAAAAACCAATCTGGTTTTCCTATAAACACCCCGTGTATTCAAAGTTTCTAAAATGACATGCATATCGAAACCTTCCCTGGGAGGAGTATACTCTATATATGAAGTTTGGTTGAGATCTATCCAGCCGTGTCTACGTGATGGTCGAAAAACCATTCTGGTTTTCCTATAAACCCCCCGTGTATTCAAAGATTTTGAAAGGATATGCATATCGAAACCTTCCCCGGGAGGAGTATACTCTAAATATGCAGTTTAGTTGAGATCTATCGAGCCGTTTCGACGTGATGGTGGAAAAACCATTCTGGTTTTCCTATAAACCCCCGTCTATTCAAAGATTTTAAAATGTTATGCATATCGAAACCTTCCCCGGGATGAGTATACTCTAAATATGAAATTTGGTTGAGATCTATCCAGCCGATTCGACGTGATGGTGGAAAAACCATTCTGGTTTTGCTATAAACCCCCCGTGTATTCTAAGATTTTAAAATGATATGCATATCGAAACCTTCCCCGGGAGGAGTATACTCTAAATATGAAGTTTACTTGAGATCTATCGAGCCGTTTCGACGTGTTGGCGGAAAAACCATTCTGGTTTTTTATAAACCCCCGTGTATTCAAAGAGTTTAAAATGATATGCATATCGAAACCTTCCCCGGGATGAGTATACTCTAAATATGAAATTTGGTTGAGATCTATCCAACCGTTTCGACGTGATAGTGGAAAAACCATTCTGGTTTTCCTATAAACCCCCGTGTATTCAAAGATTTTAAAGTGATATGCATATCAAAACCTTCCCCGGGAGGAGTATACTCTAAATATGAAGTTTGGTTGAGATCTATCCAGCCGTTTCGACGTGATGGTGGAAAAACCATTCTGGTTTTCCTATAAACCCCTGTCTATTCAAAGATTTTAAAATGATATGCATATCGAAACCTCTCCCGGGAGGGTATACTCTAAATGTGAAGTTTGGTTGAGATCTATCCAGCCGTTTCGACGTGATGGTGGAAAAACCATTCTGGTTTTCCTATAAACACCCCGTGTATTCAAAGATTTTAAAATGATATGCATATCGAAACCTTCCCCGGGATGAGTATACTCTAAATATGAAGATTGGTTGAGATCTATCCAGCCGTTTCGACGTGATGGTGGAAAAACCATTCTGGTTTTCCTATAAACCCCCCGTGTATTCAAAGATTTTGAAATGACATGCATATCGAAACCTTCCCCGGGATGAGTATACTGTATATATGAAATTTGGTTGAGATCTATCGAGCCGTTTCGACGTGATGGTGGAAAAACCATTCTGGTTTTCCTATAAACCCCCGTGTATTCAAAGATTTTAAAATGATATGCATATCGAAACCTTCCCCGGGAGGAGTATACTCTAAATATATTTGGTTGAGATCTATCCAGCCGTTTCGACGTGATGGTGGAAAAACCATTTTGGTTTTCCTATAAACCCAACGTGTTTTCAAAGAGTATAAAATGATATGCACATCAAAACCTTCCCCGGGAGGAGTATACTCTAAATATGAAGTTTGGTTGAGATCTATCCAGCCGTTTCGACGTGATGGTGGAAAAACCATTCTGGTTTTCTTATAAACCCCCCGTGTATTCAAAGATTTTAAAATGATATGCATATCGAAACCTTCCCCGGGAGGAGTATACTCTAAATATGAAGTTTACTTGAGATCTATCGAGCCGTTTCGACGTGATGGTGGAAAAACCATTCTGGTTTTCCTATAAACCCCCGTCTATTCAAAGATTTTAAAATGTTATGCATATCGAAACCTTCCCCGGGATGAGTATACTCTAAATATGAAATTTGGTTGAGATCTATCCAGCCGTTTCGACGTGATGGTGGAAAAACCATTCTGGTTTTCCTATAAACCCCCCGTGTATTCAAAGATTTTAAAATGATATGCATATCGAAACCTTCCCCGGGAGGAGTATACTCTAAATATGAAGTTTACTTGAGATCTATCGAGCCGTTTCGACGTGATGGTGGAAAAACCAGCCTGGTTTTCCTATAAACCCCCGTATATTCAAATATTTTAAAATGATATGCATATCGAAACCTTCCCCGGGAGGAGTATACTCTAAATATGATATTTGGTTGAGATCTATCCAGCCGTTTCGACGTGATGGCGGAAAAACCATTCTGGTTTTTTTTAAACCCCCGTGTATTCAAAGATTTTAAAATGATATGCATATCGAAACCTTCCCCGGGATGAGTATACTCTAAATATGAAATTTGGTTGAGATCTATCCAACCGTTTCGACGTGATAGTGGATAAACCATTCTGGTTTTCCTATAAACCCCCCGTGTATTCAAAGATTTTAAAATGACATGCATATCGAAACCTTCCCCGGGATGAGTATACTGTATATATGAAATTTGGTTGAGATCTATCGAGCCGTTTCGACGTGATGGTGGAAAAACCATTCTGGTTTTCCTATAAACCCCCGTGTATTCAAAGATTTTAAAATGATATGCATATCGAAACCTTCCCCGGGATGAGTATACTCTAAATATGAAGTTTGGTTGAGATCTATCCAGCCGTTTCGACGTGATGGTGGAAGAACCATTTTGGTTTTCCTATAAACCCAACGTGTTTTCAAAGAGTTTAAAATGATATGCACATCAAAACCTTCCCCGGGAGGAGTATACTCTAAATATGAAGTTTGGTTGAGATCTATCCAGCCGTTTCGACGTGATGGTGGAAAAACCATTCTGGTTTTCCTATAAACCCCCGTCTATTCAAAGATTTTAAAATGATATGCATGTCGAAACTTTCCCCGGGATGAGTATACTCTAAATATGAAATTTGGTTGAGATCTATCCAGCCGTTTCGACGTGATGGTGGAAAAATCATTCTGGTTTTCCTATAAACCCCCCGTGTATTCAAAGATTTTAAAATGATATGCATATCGAAACCTTCCCCGGGAGGAGTATACTCTAAATACGAAGTTTGGTTGAGATCTATCCAGCCGATTCGACGTGATGGTGGAAGAACCATTCTGGTTTTCCTATAAACCCCCGTCTATTCAAAGATTTTAAAATGATATGCATATCGAAACCTCCCCCGGGAGGAGTATACTCTAAATATGAAGTTTGGTTGAGATCTATCCAGCCGTTTCGACGTGATGGTGGAAAAACTATTCTGGTTTTCCTATAAACACCCCGTGTATTCAAAGATTTTAAAATGATATGCATATCGAAGCCTTCCCCGGGATGAGTATACTCTAAATATGAAGTTTGGTTGAGATCTATCCAGCCGTTTCGACGTGATGGTGGAAAAACCATTCTGGTTTTCCTATAAACCCCCCGTGTATTCAAAGATTTTAAAATGACATGCATATCGAAACCTTCCCCGGATGAGTATACTGTATATATGAAATTTGGTTGAGATCTATCGAGCCGTTTCGACGTGATGGTGGAAAAACCATGCTGGTTTTCCTATAAACCCCCGTGTATTCAAAGATTTTAAAATGATATGCATATCGAAACCTTCCCCGGGAGGAGTATACTCTAAATATGAAGTTTACTTGAGATCTATCGAGGAGTTTCGACGTGTTGGCGGAAAAACCATTCTGGTTTTTTATAAACCCCCGTGTATTCAAAGATTTTAAAATGATATGCATATCGAAACCTTCCCCGGGATGAGTATACTCTAAATATGAAATTTGGTTGAGATCTATCCAACCGTTTCGACGTGATAGTGGAAAAACCATTCTGGTTTTCCTATAAACCCCCGTGTATTCAAGGATTTTAAAGTGATATGCATATCAAAACCTTCCCCGGGAGGAGTATACTCTAAATATGAAGTTTCGTTGAGATCTATCCAGCCGTTTCGACGTGATGGTGGAAAAACCATTCTGGTTTTCCTATAAACCCCTGTCTATTCAAAGATTTTAAAATGATATGCATATCGAAACCTCTCCCGGGAGGGTATACTCTAAATGTGAAGTTTGGTTGAGATCTATCCAGCCGTTTCGACGTGATGTTGGAAAAACCATTCTGGTTTTCCTATAAACACCCCGTGTATTCAAAGATTTTAAAATGATATGCATATCGAAACCTTCCCCGGGATGAGTATACTCTAAATATGAAGATTGGTTGAGATCTATCCGGCCGTTTCGACGTGATGGTGGAAAAACCATTCTGGTTTTCCTATAAACCCCTGTCTATTCAAAGATTTTAAAATGATATGCATATCGAAACCTCTCCCGGGAGGGTATACTCTAAATGTGAAGTTTGGTGGAGATCTATCCAGCCGTTTCGACGTGATGGTGGAAAAACCATTCTGGTTTTCCTATAAACACCCCGTGTATTCAAAGATTTTAAAATGATATGCATATCGAAACCTTCCCCGGGAGGAGTATACTCTAAATATATTTGGTTGAGATCTATCCAGCCGTTTCGACGTGATGGTGGAAAAACCATTTTGGTTTTCCTATAAACCCAACGTGTTTTCAAAGAGTATAAAATGATATGCACATCAAAACCTTCCCCGGGAGGAGTATACTCTAAATATGAAGTTTGGTTGAGATCTATCCAGCCGTTTCGACGTGATGGTGGAAAAACCATTCTGGTTTTCCTATAAACCCCCCGTGTATTCAAAGATTTTAAAATGATATGCATATCGAAACCTTCCCCGGGAGGAGTATACTCTAAATATGAAGTTTACTTGAGATCTATCGAGCCGTTTCGACGTGATGGTGGAAAAACCATTCTGGTTTTCCTATAAACCCCCGTCTATTCAAAGATTTTAAAATGTGATGCATATCGAAACCTTCCCCGGGATGAGTATACTCTAAATATGAAATTTGGTTGAGATCTATCCAGCCGTTTCGACGTGATGGTGGAAAAACCATTCTGGTTTTCCTATAAACCCCCCGTGTATTCAAAGATTTTAAAATGATATGCATATCGAAACCTTCCCCGGGAGGAGTATACTCTAAATATGAAGTTTACTTGAGATCTATCGAGCCGTTTCGACGTGATGGTGGAAAAACCATTCTGGTTTTCCTATAAACCCCCCGTGTATTCTAAGATTTTAAAATGATAAGCATATCGAAACCTTCCCCGGGAGGAGTATACTCTAAATATGAAGTTTACTTGAGATCTATCGAGCCGTTTCGACGTGATGGCGGAAAAACCATTCTGGTTTTTTATAAACCCCCGTGTATTCAAAGATTTTAAAATGATATGCATATCGAAACCTTCCCCGGGATGAGTATACTCTAAATATGAAATTTGGTTGAGATCTATCCAAACGTTTCGACGTGATAGTGGAAAAACCATTCTGGTTTTCCTATAAACCCCCCGTGTATTCAAAGATTTTAAAGTGATATGCATATCAAAACCTTCCCCGGGAGGAGTATACTCTAAATACGAAGTTTGGTTGAGATCTATCCAGCCGATTCGACGTGATGGTGGAAAAACCATTCTGGTTTTCCTATAAACCCCCCGTGTATTCAATGATTTTAAAATGATATGCATATCGAAACCTTCCCCGGGATGAGTATACTATAAATATGAAATTTGGTTGAGATCTATCCAGCCGTTTCGACGTGATGGTGGAAAAACCAATCTGGTTTTCCTATAAACACCCCGTGTATTCAAAGTTTCTAAAATGACATGCATATCGAAACCTTCCCTGGGAGGAGTATACTCTATATATGAAGTTTGGTTGAGATCTATCCAGCCGTGTCTACGTGATGGTCGAAAAACCATTCTGGTTTTCCTATAAACCCCCCGTGTATTCAAAGATTTTGAAAGGATATGCATATCGGAACCTTCCCCGGGAGGAGTATACTCTAAATATGCAGTTTAGTTGAGATCTATCGAGCCGTTTCGACGTGATGGTGGAAAAACCATTCTGGTTTTCCTATAAACCCCCGTCTATTCAAAGATTTTAAAATGTTATGCATATCGAAACCTTGCCCGGGATGAGTATACTCTAAATATGAAATTTGGTTGAGATCTATCCAGCCGATTCGACGTGATGGTGGAAAAACCATTCTGGTTTTCCTATAAACCCCCCGTGTATTCTAAGATTTTAAAATGATATGCATATCGAAACCTTCCCCGGGAGGAGTATACTCTAAATATGAAGTTTACTTGAGATCTATCGAGCCGTTTCGACGTGTTGGCGGAAAAACCATTCTGGTTTTTTATAAACCCCCGTGTATTCAAAGATTTTAAAATGATATGCATATCGAAACCTTCCCCGGGATGAGTATACTCTAAATATGAAATTTGGTTGAGATCTATCCAACCGTTTCGACGTGATAGTGGAAAAACCATTCTGGTTTTCCTATAAACCCCCGTGTATTCAAAGATTTTAAAGTGATATGCATATCAAAACCTTCCCCGGGAGGAGTATACTCTAAATATGAAGTTTGGTTGAGATCTATCCAGCCGTTTCGACGTGATGGTGGAAAAACCATTCTGGTTTTCCTATAAACCCCTGTCTATTCAAAGATTTTAAAATGATATGCATATCGAAACCTCTCCCGGGAGGGTATACTCTAAATGTGAAGTTTGGTTGAGATCTATCCAGCCGTTTCGACGTGATGGTGGAAAAACCATTCTGGTTTTCCTATAAACACCCCGTGTATTCAAAGATTTTAAAATGATATGCATATCGAAACCTTCCCCGGGATGAGTATACTCTAAATATGAAGATTGGTTGAGATCTATCCAGCCGTTTCGGCGTGATGGTGGAAAAACCATTCTGGTTTTCCTATAAACCCCCCGTGTATTCAAAGATTTTGAAATGACATGCATATCGAAACCTTCCCCGGGATGAGTATACTGTATATATGAAATTTGGTTGAGATCTATCGAGCCGTTTCGACGTGATGGCTGAAAAACCATTCTGGTTTTCCTATAAACCCCCGTGTATTCAAAGATTTTAAAATGATATGCATATCGAAACCTTCCCCGGGAGGAGTATACTCTAAATATAGTTGGTTGAGATCTATCCAGCCGTTTCGACGTGATGGTGGAAAAACCATTCTGGTTTTCCTTTAAACCCCCGTCTATTCAAAGATTTTAAAATGTTATGCATATCGAAACCTTCCCCGGGATGAGTATACTCTAAATATGAAATTTGGTTGAGATCTATCCAGCCGTTTCGACGTGATGGTGGAAAAACCATTCTGGTTTTCCTATAAACCCCCCGTGTATTCAAAGATTTTAAAATGATATGCATATCGAAACCTTCCCCGGGAGGAGTATACTCTAAATATGAAGTTTACTTGAGATCTATCGAGCCGTTTCGACGTGATGGTGGAAAAACCAGCCTGGTTTTCCTATAAACCCCCGTATATTCAAATATTTTAAAATGATATGCATATCGAAACCTTCCCCGGGAGGAGTATACTCTAAATATGATATTTGGTTGAGATCTATCCAGCCGTTTCGACGTGATGGCGGAAAAACCATTCTGGTTTTTTATAAACCCCCGTGTATTCAAAGATTTTAAAATGATATGCATATCGAAACCTTCCCCGGGATGAGTATACTCTAAATATGAAATTTGGTTGAGATCTATCCAACCGTTTCGACGTGATAGTGGAAAAACCATTCTGGTTTTCCTATAAACCCCCCGTGTATTCAAAGATTTTAAAATGACATGCATATCGAAACCTTCCCCGGGATGAGTATACTGTATATATGAAATTTGGTTGAGATCTATCGAGCCGTTTCGACGTGATGGTGGAAAAACCATTCTGGTTTTCCTATAAACCCCCGTGTATTCAAAGATTTTAAAATGATATGCATATCGAAACCTTCCCCGGGATGAGTATACTCTAAATATGATGTTTGGTTGAGATCTATCCAGCCGTTTCGACGTGATGGTGGAAGAACCATTTTGGTTTTCCTATAAACCCAACGTGTTTTCAAAGAGTTTAAAATGATATGCACATCAAAACCTTCCCCGGGAGGAGTATACTCTAAATATGAAGTTTGGTTGAGATCTATCCAGCCGTTTCGACGTGATGGTGGAAAAACCATTGTGGTTTTCCTATAAAACCCCGTCTATTCAAAGATTTTAAAATGATATGCATGTCGAAACTTTCCCCGGGATGAGTATACTCTAAATATGAAATTTGGTTGAGATCTATCCAGCCATTTCGACGTGATGTTGGAAAAATCATTCTGGTTTTCCTATAAACCCCCCGTGTATTCAAAGATTTTAAAATGATATGCATATCGAAACCTTCCCCGGGAGGAGTATACTCTAAATACGAAGTTTGGTTGAGATCTATCCAGCC